>NC_090023.1:266526881-266701881 GCF_037176765.1 Anolis sagrei | reverse complement strand
TCCCACCAGACCCTTCCTGTATTTTCTGTTGGTCATGAGTTCTCTGTGCCAAGTTTGGTTCTATTCCATTATTATGGTGTTCAAAATGCTCTGATTGTAGGTGAACTATATATTCCAGCAACTACAACTCCCAAAAGTCAAGGTCTATTTTCCCCAAACTCCACCAGTGTTCACATTTGGGCATATTGAGTATTCATGCCAAGTTTGGTCCAAATTTATCATTATTTGAGTCCACAGTGCTCTCTGGATGTATAATAGAATCTAAGAATTGGAAGAGACCTCATGGGCCATCCAGTCCAACCCCCTTCCAAGAAGCAGGAATATTGCATTCAAAGCACCCTTGACAGATGGCCATCCAGCCTCTGTTTAATAAGCTGGATGGTGGGCATTGCCCTAGGTGAACTACAACTCCAAAACTCAAGGGACAATGCCCATCAGACCCTTACAGTATTTTCTGTTGGTCATGGGGGTTCTGTGGACCAAACTGTGCCAAGTTTGGTCCAATTCCATCATTGGTGGAGTTCAGAATGATCTTTGATTGTAGGTGAACTATAAATCCCAGCAACTACAACTCCCAAATGATAAAATCAATTCCCCTTCCAACTCCACCAGTATTCAAATTTGAGTGTATTGGGTATTTGTGCCAAATTTGGTCCAGTGAATGCAAATACATCCTGCATATTAGATATTTACATGACTATTCATAGCAGTAGCAAAATTACAGTTATGAAGAAATTAATGTTATGGTTGGGGATCACCACAACATGAGGAACTGTATTGAGGGGTCGCAGCATTAGGAAGGTTGCAAACACTTCCATAGATAATAGAGAGTCGTTTATTAGCAATTTGGTAAATATCTATTATAATAGGAGAGTAACGAGAGTGGATGGAATAATGAGAGATCTCACTGGGTTGTTGTAGGTTTTTTCGGGCTATATGGCCATGTTCTAGAGGCATTCTCTCCTGACGTTTCGCCTGCATCTATGGCAAGCATCCTCAGAGGTAGTGAGGTCTGTTGGAACTAGGAAAAAGGGTTATTATATCTGTGGAATAATGACCAGGGTGGGACAAAGGACTCTTGTCTGCTGGAGCTAGGTGTGAATGTGTCAACTGACCATCTTGATTAGCATATAATGGCCTGACTGTGCCTAGAGCCGTGGTTCTCAACCCAGATGTTTTTGGCCTTCAACTCCCAGAAATCCTAACAGCTGCTAAACTGGCTGGGATTTCTGGGAGTTGTAGGCCAAAAACATCTGGAGATCCGAGGTTGAGAACCACTGGCCTAGAGCAACCACCATGTCAGACTACACAGAGAAGCCATTGAAATCCACAAGCATGTGGACAATTTCAACAGAAAGGAGGAAACCATGAAAATGAACAAAATCTGGCTGCCAGTATTAAAAAAAACTCTAAAATTACAACAGCACAACATCAGAGAGGAAACAAACAAGGACATCTAATCACCTCTCAACAAAAGTTTGCCCCAGGCACTGTCAGGCCATTATGTGCTAATCAAGGGGGTCAGTTGAAACATTCACACCTAGCTCCAGCAGACAAGAGTCCTTTCTCCCACCCTGGTCATTCCACAGATATATAAACTCATTTTCCTAGTTCCAACAGACCTCACAACCTCTGAGGATGCTTGCCATAGATGCAGGTGAAACGTCAGGAGAGAATGCCTCTAGACCATGGCCATATAGCCCGGAAAAACCTGCAACAACCCAAAGGACTCTTGTCTGCTGGAGCTAGGTGTGAATGTTTCAACTGACTACCTAGACTCTAGGCACAGTTAGGCCATTATATGCTAATCAAGGTGGTCAGTTGAAACATTCACACCTAGCTCCAGCAGACAAGCGTCTTTTGTCCCACCCTGGTCATTATTCCACAGATATACAACAACCCAAAGGACTCTTGTCTGCTGGAGCTAGGTGTGAATGTTTCAACTGACTACCTTGATTAGCATATAATGACCTGACAGTGCCTAGACTCTAGGCACAGTTAGGCCATTATATGCTAATCAAGGTGGTCAGTTGAAACATTCACACCTAGCTCCAGCAGACAAGCGTCCTTTGTCCCACCCTGGTCATTATTCCACATATATACAACAACCCAAAGGACACTTGTCTGCTGGAGCTAGGTGTGAATGTTTCAACTGACTACCTTGATTGGCATATAATGGCCTGACAGTGCCTAGACTCTAGGCACAGTCAGGCCATTATATGCTAATCAAGGTGGTCAGTTGAAACATTCACACCTAGCTTCAGCAGACAAGAGTCCTTTCTCCCACCCTGGTCATTATTCCACAGATATACAACAACCCAAAGGACTCTTGTCTGCTGGAGTTAGGTGTGAATGTGTCAACTGACTACCTTGATTAGCATATAATGGCCTGACAGTGCCCAGACTCTAGGCACTGTCAGGCCATTATATGCTAATCAAGGTGGTCAGTTGACACATTCACACCTAGCTCCAGCAGACAAGAGTCCTTTATCCCACCCTGGTCATTATTCCACAGATATATAAACCCATTTTACTAGTTCCAACAGACCTCACTACCTCTGAAGATGCTTGCCATAGATGCAGGCGAAACGTCAGGAGAGAATGCCTCTAGACCATGGCCATATAGCCCCAAAAAACCTACAACAACCCAGTGATTCCGGCCATGAAAGCCTTCGACAATACAGAGATCTCAGTGTTTTTCTCCTGGTCAGTTGGATTTCCATGGATGCGGCATGGGAACGTCTTTGGAAGCAGATGGCATTCCAGAATAAACCTGATAAGCATCGCATATGAGAGAGATAGCGGCTCAAGAATCCCTCTCTGTTGTTTTCTTTCCTCCCCTTCGTTGCTGCCATCGGGGCCTTTGAAATGGAAGACTCCAGGAGGGAGAAGGCTGCAGACAAGGTGCCTTTGGAATTGGCTGGCGTTCAAGGGGAGTGGGCCTGTGCCGAGCCGAATGCATCCAGAGAGATACCTATAAATGGATGCAGCCCGCTCAGGCCCAGCGCCAGCATCCGGCCCGCGGGCAGAAACCCACACCATCCCTCCCTGGCCTTTTGGTGTCCACACAGCTGCCCACCGCCCCATTTCCAGCCTAAATCCAATTTGGAGATTATCGTTAATTAGATCCCAGGCCGGCAGCTGCCTGGCCGGAGTCCAGCACCCTCTGGGTCATTCCAGGAATGCTGGGCATGGAGCACGAATGTGCAGGGCATGGAGGCAGCGGGGAGACAATGCACACTCTTGGGTCATAGCACCGTAGAGTGGGAAGGGATCCCAAGGGCCATCCAGTGCAGCCCCATTCTGCCATGCAGGAAAAGTACAATCAAAGCCCTCCCAACGGATGGCTACTAGGGTTGGATAGGTTCGTTCGGAAGACCATGAAAGTTGTAAAAAACTTTCGAATTGTAACTTTCGAAGCAGTTTTGAACCATGCAGGAAAGGGGGGGGGGAATCCCGTACCCTGGGAAGTCTGATCTGGCCACAGTGGTCCATGCTTTTGTTACATCCCGAATGGATTACTGCAACACTCTCTACGTGGGGTTGCCTTTGAAGACTGTTCGGAAACTTCAGTTAGTCCAACGGGCGGCAGCCAGACTACTCACCGGAGCGTCATACAGGGAACATGCCACCCCTCTGCTATGTCAGCTCCACTGGCTGCCGATCCAGTTCCGAGCACAATTCAAAGTGCTGGTTTTGACCTACAAAACCCTGTACGGCTCTGGCCCAGCGTACCTGTCCCTGTATGTTGCCCCAGTTAGTAATCTGGCAGCCGCCCGTTGGACTAGCTGAAGTTTCTGAACCGTCTTCAAAGGCAGCCCCACATAGAGCGTGTTGCAGTAATCTATTCGGGATGTAACCAAAGCATGGACGACCGTGGCCAGATCCGACTTCCCAAGGTACGGGCGCAGCTCTTTGCATGCTTGCTGGAGATTTTTATGGCATTGTTAATTAGCCTCACCTCATAAGCAGTACCTAAATGTCCTACTTGACAGATGCAACTGTCTTTCAGGGTGCAAAGGTCGACAGCAAGCTAGACAAATTGGTTGGAAGCTCACTCCAACCTGAGCTGGCTTTGAACTCAAACTCATGACCTTTTGGTCAGTAGTGATCTTAATGCAGCTGACTCCCAGCCAGCTGCGTCACAGTCCCAGTGTTCCCATACTCCCGGTGCTTCTTCATTGATGAAGAAGACAGAGCTAAGTTTTGTATGGTTCAGTTTTGGGTTTAGTCGAAGCTTATTTAATGTATTGTCGAAGGCTTTCATGGCCGGAATCACTGGGTTGTTGTAGGTTTTTTCGGGCTATACGGCCATGTTCAAGAGGCATTCTCTTCTGACGTTTCGCCTGTATCTATGGCAAGCATCCTCAGAGGCATGATTGCCATAGATGCAGGCAAAACGTCAGGAGAGAATGCCTCTAGAACATGGCCATATAGCCCAAAAAAACCTATAACAACCCAGAAGCGTATTTAGTTTCTGGAGCTCCTCTTTTAACAATCGGATTATGTAAACACTCCTTTTAGTTTTCAGTTCGGTGCTGCGCCCCTGTCTGGAGCAAAGTCCAACTCAAGTCTGGATGTGTACAGGATGGTGTGGTTAATCTATAATTTGCTCTTGTCGTGGTTGTTGTTACCGTTATGTCATGTCCAGACAGGATTGTTTGGCCTCTTCTATACTGCATGTTTGTGGGTGTGTTTATTTCTAAACCTGATGAATACTTTATAATGACACTTGTTACTGTGGTTGTCATTACTCTTCTGAACTATTGCATTCAGTGTATTTATTACCGGTCTTTTTCAAACCGTTGTAGGCTACCTTGAGTGCCGCTTTTTCCCCTGAATGCAGTGAAAAGAGACATATGACGAGTGGAGTGCCAGATTCCGGGTTCCGCCCTGGGTTCCGTCTTTATTAATGACTTAGATCAGTGTTTCTCAACCTTCCTAATGCTGCGACCCCTTAATACAGTTCCTCATGTTGTGGTGACCCCCAACCATCACATTATTTTCATTCCTACTTCATAACTGTAATTTTGCTATTGTTATGAATCGTCATGTAAATATCTGATATGCAGGATGGATTTTCATTTACTGGACCAAATTTTGCACAAATACCCCATACGCCCACATTTGGATACTGATGAGGATCAAGGAGGGGTTGATTTGGTCATTTGGGAGTTGTAGTTGCAGGGATTTATAGTTCATCTACAATCAAAGAGCATTCTGAACCCTACCAACAATAGAATTGGGCCAAACTTCCCACACAGAACTCCCATGACCAACAAAAAAATATTGGAAGCGTTTGGTGGGCATTGACCTTGAGTTTGGGAGTTGTAGTTCACCTATCTCCTGAAAGCACTGTAGACTCAAACCATGATGGGTCTGGACCAAACTTGACATGAATACTCAACATGCCCAAATGCGAACAATGATAGAGTTGGGAGAAAATAGAACTTGGCATTTAGGTGTTGTAGTTGCTGGGATTTATAGTTCACCTACAATCAAAGAGCTTTCTGAACTCCACCAACGATTTGGTAGGCATTGACCTTGAGTTTTGGAGTTGTAGTTCACCTACATCCAGAGACCACTGTGGACTCAAAGAATGATGGATCTGGACCAAACTTGGCATGAAAACTCAACATACCCAAATGCGAACAATGGTAGAGTTTGGAGAAAATAGAACTTGGCAGAATAGAAAATAGAAATGGGCCAAACTTCCCACACAGAACCTTGTAACCAACAGAAAATGGGGTGTTTGGTGACTCCTCTGATACCCCCTCATGACCCCCCCCCCCACAGGGTCCCGACCCCCAAGCTGATCTAAGTCATTGCTGAAGATGTTGAATAGCACTGGGCCCAAGGCAGGAGGCTCCTATTGCAGTCCACATATTTGCTTCAGTCTGCTTTTGGGCCCCAGCCACATTAATACAGCCTTGACCAATGACTGTAGTGTGACGGCAGGAGTGGCACCACCTATGTGTAGAACTGTTAGTTGCAAGGTTTAAACTGCTGTACCATTCTTAATCCTTCCCCTTTTACCCTGCTTATGTATAGTTGTATGGATTGGTTACTTATAGCTGTCAATCAGTACTGCTTGGCTCCATCTTTTCCTGCAGGAGGGTAGTGCTTCCTTTTCTTTTTCATTCTGCCATCAGAGTTCCTACCATATGGACGTGAGTAAGAGACTTGACTCTAAAAGACCCTGGTTTAAGTTACCTCTTAGCATCAGTTCTGAAGTTTTTTACCCTTGGGACTCATGCTTTATGTCCAGATCGTCCTGGATAACATTGAGGAGATCCCAAGCGCCTTCAAGCCGGTTCTTTTGGCACCAGAGGAAGATCCTGAGTTTTCAAACATAGGCCATCTGATCTGGGGTTGTGGTTTGCTCCGGCATTCACAGCCATTGAGGAAAGAGGAAACTTGGTGAGGCTTCTCAGATTCAAACCCCTTGGACCCAGGACTAATTGAGACTGTAACATATGTTTTCCTTCACCCCTCTTAAGTTTTCCAGCTCATTGCTTTGAAGAAATGACTTTGTGATAAATAAAACTTATTTTGAGCTATTTACGGCTTTTTGGGTTTTTGGGAGTTCCAGTTTCCTATAGGAGGGCAAGAAGCAATTCCTTGGGGGAAAGATGCCACGTCCATCCCTCCTTTATTGAGAATAATAGCCCCCAGGTGCGACGGCACACGTACGCCCTGAACCAGTCTGCCTGGATGTCCATGACCGACTGCCATTCCTTCTTTGCAGAGGAAAATGCGTTCAAGGCGTTGCCTGCCCTTCACGAGCCCTTGCCTGGATCAGCTGCTCCGTGTTGCTCAGCCAGCCTGCTTCGTGTCAGCAGAAACTACCAACTTGTCCTCCCTTTTCCCTCCTCTTTTCCCCCCTTCTCTGACTTGAACAGACCAGGAATGCTTGCCTTTCGCTATCTGAGCCAAGGGGAAGCCAAACCTTATCTAGCAATCCAGCATTTAAAATATTCAGACAGTTCTGGTTGTAGGTAACTCGGATGCCCTTGCCGTGTGTCTGTTTACTGTTGTGACGTCACCGTCTGCAGTTTAAGGACTTCTCTTTAAGGCAATTGGAAAAAGGAACAGGAAAGAGATTTAAAGCAAAGACTGGATGGCCATCTGTCAGGAGGGCTTGGATTGTATATTCCCGTGTGGCAAAATAATGGCGTTGGATGGCTCAGGGGGTCCCTTCCAACTCTATGTTTCTATCAAGCCAATTTATGGAGAGTGAAGGTCCTTCAACGGCTCTGAGCCAAGGCAGAAAGTGAGATTATAACTCTCATAGTTTTAAAGTTTTAGACTTTAAAGATTTCTTGTTCAACTCGTAGAAATCAAATAATTATGGCTTTGGAAGGGGTTCCCCAGAGGGCATCTAGTCCAAGCCCTGCTCCAGCTAAATCACCCCCAGAAGGAAGCTCCATATGTTTTGTTCTTAACCTTTCTAATCCTTCTTGTCTTTCTTTGAACCTGCTCCAACTTCTCTATATCCTTAAAACAAGGTGCTACCATCAAGCTTAGTATTCCAGATGTGGCTTGACTAGTGTCGAATACATCAGGACTCTTCCTTCCTTCCAATTGGCAACTCTCCTTCCATTAATTCAAGCTAAAATAGCATCCGCCTTTGTTGACCTGAAGGTTGGCAGTTTGAATCCGCAGGACAGGGTGAGCTCTTGCTGTTAGCCAAGCTCCTGCCAACCAAGTAGTTCAAAGATATGCAAATATGAGTAGATAAATAGGTACCACTTTGAAGTGAAAGGCATAACACACAACCAGAAGGTGACAATGCAGGCTTCCTTGGCTTGGAAATGGAGAACAGCACCTCTCCAGAGCCAGAGATGAGCACCGCCTCCAAAGCCGGAAATGAAAGGAGAAGCCTTTGCCTTTGTTTGTGTTTGTGTGTGTTGTTGTGTCGAAACAAGGCATTGAATGTTTGCCAGAATCTGTTTACACTGTAATCTGCTCTCAGTCCCAACTGGGAGAAGGGAGGAATATAAATAAAATGTTATATTATCATTATTATTATTGCTGCAGCATCACACCGCTGGCTCACATTCAATGTATGATTAACAGAAATGCCTTTTGCACGTGCACTGTTGAGCTGTTTTAAATATTAAAGGTTGTTATTGAATCCAATTGAATTGGAAGCTGTGAGAGATTGCAGGCAGTGGGTGTGAATATTGATCTTGATCTTATTATTATTATTATTATTATTATTTTGTCAGGAACGACTTGAGAAACTACAAGTTGTTTCTGTTGTGAGAGAATTGGCCGTCTGCAAGGACGTTGCCGAGGAGACGCCCAGATAATAATAATAATAATAATAATAATAATAATTTCCAATCAATAATCATCTCACCAGTTGAAGAGAAAGCCACCAAGGCAATTTATTCAATCCAGCTGGAGAGGATGACAGTCAGCTGTTTGCTGCTCAAAGGGTGTTTACTTTGGACTAACCCAAACATGGTCAAACTTGGGCCCTCCAGGTGTTTTGGACTTCAACTCCCACAATTCCTAACAGCCAGTCAGCTGTTAGGAATTGTGGAAGTTGAATTCCAAAACACCTTGAGGGCCCAAGTTTGCCCAGGCCTGGACTAACTCCAATGTATCCACCGGAGTCAGGACATTAAGCCCATTATTGACTGCAAAACTGCATTGTGCAAATCAATAAATAGACAGACACTTCAAAATAAACTAATGACAGTTTCTTAAAGTGTCCCCCCCCCCCCAAAAGCAAGAAACAACTGGTGATAACGTTTGAGGGAATCCCAGACCAATTACAGAGTGTGTGCCGTCGCGCCTGGGGGTTATTATTCTTAATGAAGGAGGGATGGACGTGGCATCTTTCCCCAGGGGATTGCTTCTTGCCCTCCTATCGGAAACTGGAACTCTCAAAAACCCAAAACGCTGTAAATAACTCAAAATAAGTTTTATTGATCACAAAGAGTTATTCCTTTAAAGCAATGAGCTGGAAACTTCAGAGGGGTGAAGGAAAATATACGTTACATTCTCAATTAGTCCTGGGTCCAAGGGGTTTGCAGCTGAGAAGCCTCACCAAGTTTCCTCTTTCCTCAATGGCTGTGAATGCCGGAGCAAACCACAACCCCAGTTCAGATGGCCTATGTTTGAAGACTCAGGATCTTCCTCTGGTGCCAAAAGAACTGGTTTGAAGGCGCTTGAGACTTCCAATGTCGTTTAGGTTGGTCTGAACATGAAGCACAAGTCTCAAGGGTAAAAAGTCTCAAGGGTAATTTAAATCAGGGTCTTTTAGAGTCAAGTCTCTTACTCACGTCCATCTGGTAGAAACTCTGATGGCAGAATGAAAAGAAAGGAAGCACTCCCCTCCTGCTGGAAGAGGTGGAGCCAAACAGTACTGATTGACAGCTATAAGTAACCAATCAATCCAACTTATACATAAGTAGGGTAAAAAGGCAGGATTAAGCATGATACAACAGTTTAAATCTTGCAACGAACAGTTCTACACATAGGTGGCGCCACTCGCGCCGTCACAGAGTGGATCCTAGCCGGACACCTTCTGAGCCAATCTGGAGCCTGCACAGAATTCTTGAATAGTTGTCAAATTAAATAAATATGCTCAGAGTTTGCAATGGTAGTATACCTGTTCTTTAGAGTGCTTTCTCTACTGGCATCCTCTCTGGCCATTGAGAATAAACCTCTGATTTTGCATTCATTTGGCCTTCTGGGAAGCTAGACACACCAGGCCCCCGAACCCATGATTCTTGCTGATGCTGAAATCACATAACACTACAACTCCATAGCATTGAGCCATGGCAGTTAAAGTGTGCTAAAGCTCTATCAGTTTTAGAGTGTAGCTGCAGTCTCCTTCGTTGGAGGTCTTTAAGTAGAAACTTAATGGCCATTTCTCAGGAAGGCTTTGATTGTGCACCCCTGTATGGCAGAAGGGGTTAGAGTGGAAGTCTTTGGGGATTCCTTACAACACTGTTGTTGTTGTTGTTGTTGTTGTTGTTGTTGTTATGTCCAATATTTCTACCCCGTTCTTCTCAACCCCGGAAGGGGGACTCAGGACGGCTTACACTTGGCAACAATTTGATGCCATACATACAAGCAAACAACAATATAACAACAGTTTAAAACAATAGATAAATCGTTAAGTTAAAAGCAGGCTCCTTGCCTCCCCTCCCAGCCAATCAGGGGAGAAGTTTTGGGGAAGGGAGTGGTTTCAGCACTGGTGGCCATTGCTGTATATAAAGGGGAGCACATGGCTCAGAGGCTCATTCGGAGTCGGGAAGGGAAGGGAGAAGGGGAAAGGGAAAGACTAAGGGAAGGGAGGTTGTGTTGAAGAAATGTCGGAAGAAGAACATGTGTGTGTTGTGTGTTGTTGCTGTTGGGGTTTGGGTCGGTGGGCACCACGAGGGTAGTGTGTACCTGGGTAAGTGACGTGGGTGGGAGCAACACTGAGGAACCAAAGCATGAGGGGTTTCGGCACTGGCAGCCATATATATAAAAGGGAGCCCATGGCTCAGAGGCTCATTCGGAGCCGGGAAGAGAAGGGAGAAGGGGAAAGACAAAGACTAAGGGAAGGAAGGTTGCGTTGAAGGGAGGTTGGAAGAAGAGCATGTGTGTGTTGTGTGTTGTTGCTGTTGGAATATAGTGGAATATAGGCTGCCTGGGAGTCTAAATGAGTCTCTGGAGGGTTTTAAACAGAGGCTAGATGGACATCTGTTGGGAGGGCTTTGCTTGTTTCCCTGCCTGGCAAAAGGGTGGTCTGGATGGACTTTGGGAGCCCCTTCCTACTGTAAGCTTCTTTAAGGGAAGTGGCAACACTGAGCCTGGGGGAATTGTCTAGGACAGCCTCGCATGGCATCCATTGATGCGACTCTCTTGCAAATGCACAGAGAGCACCTTGTCAGGGCCAAGCGTGGCTTCGGAGCGCTGTGCCTGTCGCAGTTGACACAACAAAGGCTCCCATTGTACAGTGGCCTTGCCTGACACACGGTCACATGGCTTATCACACCAACGCTGTGCTTTCCGGAGGATGAAGCTGCCCCAGAGGGACTCTCCATGCAAACAGAACCTTTGGGCAGCCAACACTGTCTCCCCCGCGTCGGGACAGCAAAGGCCCCAAAGCAAGGAAAGGAGGAGAGTCTGGGAAAGGGTGGCGGGTGCAATGCAAACCCAGGGCAAGCATGGCCTGCAGAATTATAGAATCCTAGACTTTATTTGTTTACTTCGCATATTTGTATCCCGTCGTTCTCACACCCGGAGGGGGACTAAAGGAGGCTTCACAACAGGCATTCAGTCAATGCCAACAAGAGTAATAAATGATAAAAGCAATTAAAACAATTCATTAATGCTTTAAAATTACCTAAACATTGAGTTGTTGTAGGTTTTTTGGGCTATATGGCCATGTTCTAGAGGCATTCTCTCCTGACGTTTTGCCTGCATCTATGGCAAGCATCCTCAGAGGTAGTGAGGTCTGTTGGAACTAGGAAAATTAGGTTTATATGTCTGTGGAATGACCAGGGTGGGGCAAAGAACTCTTGTCTGTTGGAGCTATTTATTTATTTATTTATTTATTTATTTATTTATTTATTGTCTGTGGAATGACCAGGGTGGGGCAAAGAACTCTTGTCTGTTGGAGCTAGGTGTGAATGTTTCAACTGAACACCTTGATTAGCATTTGATGGCCTGGCAGTGCCTGGAGCAATCTTTTGTTGAGAGGTGATTAGATGTAGGCACTGCAGACTACTTCAACCAGAGAAGTTAGCCATAGCAGAGCATGTGATGAACCCACCTGGACACAGCATATTATTTGAGAACACAGAAATGCTGGACCACTCTAACAACCACCATCTCAGACTACACAGAAACCATTGAAATACACAAGCATGTGGAGAATTTCAACAGAAAGGAGGAAACCATGAAAATGAAAAAATCTGGCTAGTGGCTACCAGTATTAAAAAAAGGCTAAAATTACAACAGAAAAACAACAAAGAGGAAACAATCAGGCACATTTAATCACCTCTCAACAAAAGATTGCCCCAGGCACTGCCAGGCCATCAAATGCTAATCAAGGTGGTCAGTTGAAACATTCACACCTAGCTCCAACAGACAAGAGTTCTTTGTCCCACCCTGGTCATTCCACAGATGTACGTACCCATTTTCCTAGTTCCAACAGTCCTCACTACCTCTGAGGATGCTTGCCATAGATGTAGGTGAAACGCCAAGAGAGAATGCCTCTAGAACATGGCCATATAGCCCAAAAAAACCTACAACAACCCAGTGATTCTGGCCATGAAAGCCTTCGACAATACTTAAACATTGTTTAAATCACACAGCTTTGAAATCGTAGTCCAGGTCAGTCCATTGTCATTCACACAAATTGGATCCCGTTCTAAATTGCTGCCTATTCTGTCCAAACGCTTGTTCCCATGACCAGGTTTTGAGTTTCATTCTAAAGGACAAGAGGGAGACGGCAATCTAATGTCACGAGGTAGAGAGTTCCACAGGCAAGGAGCCAGCACTGAGAAGGCCCTGTCCACTAGTCTCACTTGCGAGGGTGGTGGGACCGAGAGCAGGGCCTGTCCTGTCGATCTTAGACTTTGTGATGGTTCATAGCAGGAGATATGTTCAAACAGGTAAGCTGGGCCAGAACCGTTCAGGGCTTTATAGGACTAAGCCAGCACTTTGAATTGTGCTCTGTAGCAGATTGGCAGCCAGTGGAGCTGCCGTAGCAGAGGGGTTGCATGCTCTCTGTATGCCGCTCTGGTGAGCAACCTGGCTGCCATCCATTGGACTAGTTGGAGCGTCTGAGCAGTCTTCAGAGGTAACCCCATGCATTGCAGTAGAGTTGGGGGGGGGGGGGTCACCTGGTGTAACCCCATTTGCCAGCCAGGAAGACACAATCCAAGCCTCCCGACAGATGGTCATCCAGCCTCGGTTTTAAAACCTCCAGAGACGGTGATTCCACCAGATTTAGAGGAAGGCAAAAGATCTTGTTAAAAATACAGCTGGTACAGTGCTGGCAATCTTTTCCCCCTGGGGCAGCTTCATTCCCAGCTTGGAAAAATCAGTTTCAAATTGTAATTTGTACTGGTTTTAGTTCCTCCGCTTGTTCAGGAACTAACAGGCACACAAACTAAAACCAGGTTCAGGAAACAGGCGCAGGAAAGCAGGATGGGCCACTTACAATCCCATTAAAATCGCTCGGACTCAACCGGATGTACATCTCCACGAGCTCAATTGTTCGACACAATCATGCTATCTGCCCTATGCTATAGTGCGGAGACATGGACACGAAGGCTCTCTCGGAACAACTAGGGGTTGTGCATTCCTCCCTTGAAAGGCGGCTCATTAGGATGTCTCTTCGAATACAGAGAGAACATGGACTGCACAATGAGGATGTTCAAAAATATCAGAAATGAAAGATCTTCTACGCCATGCTGCCCAACTCAAACATTGCTTTGCAGGCCGCTTGATGTGCAGAACAGATGGGCACTGGAGCAACGCCAAGACAACATGCTACCTAAAGAGATAGATAAGACCTCTTGGTCTCCCACCCACCCAATGAGCTGATCCATTCTGCATGGTGTAGAATAAGAGAGACAAACATGGAAGAAAAGGGGAAAGAAGAGGAAGGAGGAGGAGAGGAAGAAGGAAGGAAGAGAAGAGAACAGGAAGAAGAAAGAGGATGGGAGGAGAAGGCCAAGAGGAAGAAGGAAAAGAAGATGGAGGAGGAGGAGGAAGAGAAAAGGAAGAAGGAAGGAAGAGAAGGTCAGGAAGAAGAAAGAGGATGGGAGGAGGAGGCAAAGAGAAAGAAGAAGGAAAAGAAGATGGAGGAGGAGGAAGAGAAGAGGAAGAAGGAAGGAAGAGAATGTCAGGCAGAAGAAAGTGGATGGGTGGAAGAGGCAACAAAGAGGAAGAAGGAGAAGAAGAGGCAGAAGGAAAGAAAGGGGATGAGAGGAGACAAAGAGGAAGGAGGAGGAGATGAAAAAGGAGAAGGAGGAGGAAAGGAAGAATAAAGGAAGAGAAGGAGGATAGGGAGAAGGTGAAGAGGAAGAAGAAGGAGAAGAAGATGAAGGAGGGGAAGAAAAAGAATAGGAAGAAGGAAGAGAAGGAGGTCATGTATAAATATGTGAGAGGAAGCCACAGGGAGGAGGGAGCAAGCTTGTTTTCCGCTTCCCTGGAGACTAGGATGCGGAACAATGGCTTCAAACTACAAGAAAGGAGATTCCATCTGAACATGAGGAAGAACTTCCTGACTGTGAGAGCTGTTCAGCAGTGGAACTCTCTGCCCCGGAGTGTGGTGGAGGCTCCTTCTTTGGAAGCTTTTAAACAGAGGCTGGATGGCCATCTGTCGGGGGTGATTTGAATGCAATATCCCTGCTTCTTGGCAGAATGGGGTTGGACTGGATGGCCCAGGAGGTCTCTTCCAACTCTTTGATTCTATTATTGTAGGAAGAAGAAAAGGATGGGAGGAGGAGGTGAAGAGGAGGAGGAAGAAGAAAAAGAGATGATGAAGAGGAAGAAGGAGAAGAGGAAGAAGGAGAAGAAAGGAGAAGGAGTAGAGGATAGCTGGGAGAGATCATCATCATCAACAACAACACTGTGGAAACATTCATCTCCAAAGTGGTACCGTAACACTACTGGAGATAAATTATGAAAGCCATCATTTTTTCCAGATGCTTCAGTAATGGGATTGCTGTGCGACAACAAGCTGGTGCCTGTATCTCAAATGGGGAGAGATGGAGAGGGAGGGGACCCTTGTGTCGCATCTGTCTCTTCTGGAAGCAGAGAGAGGGCAGGAGATGCATGTCTCCCAAGGGAGACGGGTCCCGGCTGAAATGGCGCCAGAGTCCCCAATTGTCTGCCTAGTTGTCCAAGGAGAGAGGGAGAAAATTTACGGCGCTGTAACACAACCCGCAAGGTGCCGGTTTTCCGGCTTTCTTTCCTTTTCCTTGCTAGGCCACCTTACAAAACCCAGACAGGGCAACCGTGACAGATGGCACTTTGGTTGTCTCCTCCCCAAACCATTTTCTGCCCTCCTGGCCTTGATGATCTCTCAATCACATTAATAGCTCTCCCCTAACTCATTTCTCCAAACATTGATTCCTTGTGTTTGTGAAGGTACAACTCAGAAGAAGTGCTTTTTAGGATCAGGAGCAATAATTGCACCTTTTGGAAAGGCTTAAAGCAGTGTTTCTCAACCTTCCAAATGCCGCGACCCCTTGATACAGTTCCTCGTGTTGTGGTGACCCCCAACATTTGGGCATATTGAGTATTCATGCCAACTTTGGTCCAGATCCATTATTGTTTGAGTCAGCAGTGCTCTTTGTATGTAGGTGAACTACAACTCCCAAACCCAAGGTTAATGCCCACCAAACTATGCCAGTATTTTCTGTTGGCCGTGAGAGTTCTGTGTGCCAAGACTGGTTCAATTCCATCATTGATGGAGTTCAGAATGCACTTTGATTGTATGTGAACTATAGATCCCAGCAACTCCAACTCCCAAATATCAAGGTCTATTTCCCCCAAACATTATTTTCGTTGCTACTTCATAACTGTAATTTTGCTACTGTTATGAATCGTCATGTAAATATCTGATATGAAGGATGTATTTTGATTCACTGGACCAAATTTGGCACAAATACCCAATACGCCCAAATTTGAATACTGGTGGGGTTGGGGGAGAATTGATTTTGTCATTTAGAGTTAAAGTTGCTGGGATTTGTAGTTCACCTACAATCAAAGAGCATTCTGAACTCCACCACCAAAGGAATTGAACCAGACTTGGCACACAGAACTCCCACAACCAACAGAAAATACTGGAAGGGTTTGATGAGCATTGACATGGAATTTGGGAGTTGTAGTTCACCTTGCATCCAGAGAGAACGGTGGACTCAAACAATGAATGATCTAGACCAAATTTGGCATGAATACTCAATACGCCCAAATGTGAGCACTGGTGGAGTTTGGGGGAAATAGACCTGGCATTTGTGAGTTGTAGTTGCTGGGATTTATAGTTCACTTACAATCAAAGAGCACTCTGAACTCCACCAACAAAGGAATTGAACCAGACTTGGCACACAGAACTCCCACAACCAACAGAAAATACTGGAAGGTTTTGATGAGCATTGATCTTGAGTTTTGGAGTTGTAGTTCACCTTACAACCAGAGAGAACGGTCGACTCAAACAATGATGGATCTGGCAAAAATACTCAATATTTCCAAATGTGAGCACTGGTGGAGTTTGAGGAAAATAGACCTTGACATTTGGGAGTTGGAGCTGATGGGTCGGAGTTGGAGTCCAGGTGGTCTTCAAGGGCAGCCCTACATAGAGTGCATTACAGTAATTGAGTCTGGATGTGACAAGGGCATGGCCCACCATGGCCAGATCAGACTTCACCTACAATCAAAGAGCATTCTGAATACCACCACCAATGGAATTGAAGCAAACTTGGCACACAGAGCTCCCATGACCAACAGAAAATGCTGGAAGGATTTGGTGGGCATTGATCTTGAGTTCTGGAGTTGTAATTCACCTACATCCAGAGAGTACTGTGGACTCAAACAATGATGGATCGAGACCAAACTTGGAGTGAATACTCAATACGCCCAAATGTGAGCACTGGTGGAGTTTGGGGGAAATAGACCCTGGCATTTGGGAGTTGTAGTTGCTGAGATTTATAGTTCACCTGCAATCAAAGAGTATTCTGAACTCCACCAATGATGGAATTGAACCAAACTTGGCACACAGAGCTCCCATGACTAGCAGAAAATACTGGAAGGGTTTGGTGAGCATTGATCTTGAGTTTTGGAGCTGTAGTTCACCTACAGCCAGAGAGTACTGCGGACTCAAACAATGATGGATATAGACCGAACTTGCCATGAATACTCAATATTCCCAAATGTGAACACTGGTGGAGTTTAGAAAAAATAGACCTTGACATTTGAGAATTGTAGTTGCTGGGATTTATAATTCACCTAAAATCAAAGAGTATTCTGAACTCCACCAACGATGGATTGGAACAAACCTTGGCACACAGAACTCCCATGACTAACTCCGTGGCCCAGCCGAGGGAGCTTTCACACGAGGAGAGCCCTCAGCTGGATCACGGCGTTGCTGGAAGGCGGGACCGCGGCCCAGCTGAGGGACACTTCGCACGAGGAGAGCCCTCGGCATTGGGGGCTCTACGGAGGCAGCCTCGCGACCCCTCCGAAATGGCCAAATGACCCCCCTGGGGGTCGTGACCCCCAGGCTGAGAACTGCTGCTCTAAAAGAACAGCAAAGAGATCTCTTAACTGAATCACAACTCATTCCAACAGGGAGAAAAGTACAACGTATTGTGGGAGTTGATGTCCAAAACACCCGGAGGGCCGAAGTTTGCCCATGCCCGCATTATACTAACTACTTAAAGTAATTTTGAATCTGCATCAAGTGGTTTCACTGTGCAGAGGATTGCATAGGACATCCTAGAACCAGTTTGAGCCCTTGATAGCGATAGCAGAAACCACAGAGCATTGATGCGCATGATGGGCTTTCTTCTATGTGTGTTCGTTGTGTAGTTGCCACAGTTGGAAGCTAGCTCTGAACGGCATTGAGAGTCTCCCAGCAGAAGCTGCAAGTGGGCACCTATGGATGTTGGAGCCAAAGGCCTTTGGGCACAACATTATGGAGTGCCTTCGTCATGGAAAAGCATACACACAACACACAAAACAAAGTGCACAGAGAAACGTCTGCAGGAATAGGGCCCACCCACGCTACACAGAGAGCGCAATGAATAAGGACCTTTTCACATACGAGCCTTACAAGCCTCGCTCCTGCTAATTCATGGGAACATTGGATTGTTCTAAAGAGCACAAAAGAAGCATTCACGGGGCAAATTATATTCCTGGCCAATAAAATTTACAAATGTAAATGTGCAAATGCGTGCTTATTTGGAAACCAAAGCCAATGATTTTGGTGGGTCTTAAAGGTAAAGGTTTCCCTTTGACATTAAATCTAGTTGTGTCAGACTCGGGGGGGGGGGGGTGCTCATCTCCATTTCTAAGCCAAAGAGCCGGCGTTGTCCGTAGACACCTCCAAGGTCATGTGGCCAGCACGACTGCATGGAGTTTTGGACTTCACTTAAGTGTCTGAGGGGGGAAAGGAAGGGGCCTGAGGCTGTTAGGAATTGTGGGAGTTGAAGTCCAAAACACCTGGAGGGTCCAAGTTGGCCTATGCCTCTAATAGCCCAAAGGCAGTTTTACTGTTGGATCGTTTTGTGCATGAAACAAAGTTTGTGTACTGCGAACTATCAGAAAGCAAGGGTATTGCTCACTTGGTCACCAGTAGTTTTGGTCACCAGTAGTTTTGGTCACTTGGTCACCAGTAGTTTTGGATTTTGCAGTATTTTGGATGTCTAGGGATGCTCAAGTGCCTGAATATTGGCTACCAACAAGCCCCTGTTGATGGTTATCATCATTTCCATTGCAAGATAAGGAAGGGACAATAATCTGATCTGACTCATACTTTTCATGTACATTTCATCTCTGTAGTTTTCTTTCTCTCTTTTGCAATGTGCGGCACCATGATATGCCAAACGTGACACAACATACAGATGCATGTTTGGATTTTCTAATCTCTTTTCTGATTGTTTCTGCCAGCACGTGTGTCTTCATGACAACACATAATGCATGGATGGCATGAATATTCATAATCCAACATATGCACATATTGGGGCGGGGTGGGGGGGATGTGGATGCTGGCATGTACAGTCCATGTTGTAGCCTGGTCAGATTGTGAGTGCTCAGAAGATAAGGAAGGGGATGCTGGGATCGATTCAGACGGCCCAGAGGAGGATAGAAGTGGCCTGGAGAGAGTTGTTTTGGAATCTCCTGGCAGTTCCCAAGAATCTGCCAGAAGTTCAGGTTGAGAGAAATGTGGGAGATGAGTGTTTGTCTAAGTCAGCATTTCTCAACCTGGAGGTCAGGACCCCTGGGGGGGGGGGTGTCGTGAGGGGGTGTCAGAGGGGTCACCAAAGACCATCAGAGAACATAGTATTTTCTGTTGGTCATGGGGGTTCTGTGTGGGAAGTTTAGCCCAATTCTATCATTGGTGGAGCTCAGAATGCTTTTTGGTTGCAGGTGAACTATAAATCCCAGCAGGTACAACTTCCAAATGTCATGGTCTATTTTCCCCAAACTCCATCAGTGTTCATGTTTGGCTGGATTGTGTATTGGTGCCAATTTGGGTCCAGGGCCATCATTGTTTGAGTCCAGAGTGCTCTCTGGATGTAGCTGAACTACGACTCCAAAACCCAAAGTCAATGCACACCAAACCCTTCCAGTATTTTCTGTTCATCATGGGAGGTCTGTGTGCCAAGTTTGGTTCAATTCCATTGTTGATGGAGTTCAAAATGCACTTTGATTGTAGATTAACTATAAATCCCTGCAACTACAACTCCCAAATGACAAAATCAATCCCCCCCAACCCCACCAGTTTTCAAACTTGGGTGTACCTGGTATTTGTGCCCAATTTGTTCCAGTGAATGAAGATACATCCTGCATATCTGATATTTATATTAAGATTCATTAACAGCAGCAAAATTACAGTTTTGAAGTAGCAACAGAAATAATGTTATGGTTGGAGGTTACCACAACATGACGAACTGTATTAAGGGGTCACGGCATTAGGAAGGCTGAGAACCACTGGTCTAACTTAGGTGTTTTGGCCTACAACTCCCAGAAATCCCTGCCAGTTTCCCAGCTGTTAGGATTTCAGGGAGTTGAAGGCCAAAACATCTGGGAATCCACAAGTTGAAAGCTACTGGTCTAGATCAAGACGTTTGGAATTTCAGAGACATAACATGCACAAAGAAAAACTTGCTTTTCCCAGAGGCTTAGAAATAAGGAAAGGAGAAGCAGGTGTGTGAGAAATGATGTTATGGGAGGGATTGAGGCGTTTTAAAATGGTTCCTTCTGGTACAAAGCAACGTTGTATTCAGGTGAACAGCTCTCAGTTTTTGGTCCTATGTTCTTGAAATTCGTGCATCCAAGTTGCTAAGTTTGTTCTTGCTTCTAGTTCATGAGTAGCATAGGTAGTCTGCCTTGGATTCATGCTATCTTGTTTATGAATATCTTTGTGGATTGACTCTGGAGACTGTATTTAAAAGGATTTTGGATTCTCACTATCTTGGAAATAACCTTTTGAACTTTGAGTCTCTTTTCTGAATTTGCTTATTTTTTATATATAGAATCATAGAATCAAAGAGTTGGAAGAGACCTCATGGGCCATCCAGTCCAACCCCATTCTGCCAAGAAGCAGGAATATTGCATTCAAATCATCCCTGACAGATGGCCATCCAGCCTCTGCTTAAAAGCTTCCAAAGAAGGAGCCTCCACCACACTCCGGGGCAGAGAGTTCCACTGCTGAACGGCTCTCACAGTCAGGAAGTTCTTCCTAATGTTCAGATGGAATCTCCTCTCTTGTAGTTTGAAGCCATTGTTCCGTGTCCTAGTCTCCAGGGCTGCAGAAACAAGCTTGCTCCCTACTCCCTGTGGCTTCCTCTCACATATTTATACATGGCTATCATATCTCCTCTCAGCCTTCTCTTCTTCAGGCTAAACATGCCCAGCTCCTTAAGCCGCTCCTCATAGGGCTTGTTCTCCAGACCCTTCTTTAAATAAACTTTAAATAAATAGACTCTTCTTTAAATAAACTTCTACTTACTGGATCACCCAGAAAGAGATTGGTTTGTGGTGAAAAGGTGTTTCAGGGCTCTATTGCAACAGTCCATGGGCTTGAGTGCCCATGTGTGAGCCATTCATTCATGTCATAGACAACAACAACAACAACAACAACAACAACAACAACAACACTTTATTTATATCTTACCGCCATTGGGACTAGGAACAGCTTACAGACAGCACACAAAAGTGCCATAAACCACATAAAGTACAGACAAAATACATCAACAATTGGTAGGTAAAGGTGAATGGTAAAGGTGAATGGTTCCAAACTTCCACTGATGCATCAAGATAAAGGTAAAGGTTTTCCCTTGACATTAAGTCTAGTTGTGTCCAACTCTGGGGGTCGGTGCTCATCTCCATTTCTAAGCCGAAGAGCCGGCGTTGTCCATAGACACCTCCAAGGTCATGCGGCCAGCATGACTGCATGAGGCGCCATCACCTTCCCACAGAAGCGGTACCTATTGATCTACTCACACTTGCATGTTTTCAAACTGCTTGGTTGGCAGAAGCTGGAGCTAACAGCAAGAGCTCACCCTACTCCAAGGATTCGAACCGCTGAGCTTTCAGTCTGCAAGTTCAGCAGCTCAGCAGTTTATAACAAATAATATTAATATCAATATCAATAATATCAAAAGAACAAAAAGATCCATTACAAGAGACAAGAAATGAACTACAGACAAAACTGCCTATGGGCACATACAATTGCCATGTATGCAAAACGAGTCTCATGGCAAGTATTGCCAGGTTTTCCAAATAGTAGTAAGAAACTGTTGCTGTTGCAGGGTTTTACGATTGCAAAGCAGCTATTAACAGGCTTTGTTGTTGTTCATTCGTTCAGTCGTCTCCGACTCTTCGTGACCTCATGGACCAGTCCACGCCAGAGCTCCCTGTCGGCCGTTACCACCCCCAGCTCCCTCAAGGTCAGTCCAGTCACTTCAAGGATGCCATCCATCCATCTTGCCCTTGGTCGGCCCCTCTTCCTTTTGCCTTCCACTTTCCCCAGCATAATTGTCTTCTCTAGGCTTTCCTGTCTCCTCATGATGTGGCCAAAGTACTTCAACTTTGTCTCTAGTATCTTTCCCTCCAGTGAGCAGTCGGGCTTTATTTCCTGGAGGATGGACTGGTTGGATCTTCTCGCAGTCCAAGGCACTCTCAGCACTTTCCTCCAACACCACAGCTCAAAAGCATCTATCTTCCTTCGCTCAGCCTTCCCTAAGGTCCAGCTCTCACATCCGTAGGTGACTACAGGGAATACCATGGCTTTGACTAGGCGGATCTTTGTTGCCAGTCTGATGTCTCTACTCTTCACTATTTTATCGAGACTGGACATTGCTCTCCTCCCAAGAAGTAAGCGTCTTCTGATTTCCTGGCTACAGTCTGCATCTGCAGTAATCTTTGCCCCTAGAAATACAAAGTCTGTCACGGCCTCCACGGTTTCTCCCTCTATTTTCCAGTTGTCAATCATTCTTGTTGCCATAATCTTGGTTTTTTTGACGTTTAGCTGCAACCCGGCTTTTGCGCTTTCTTCTTTCACCTTGATTAGAAGGCTCCTCAGATCCTCCTCGCTTTCGGCCATCAGGGTGGTGTCATCTGCATATCTGAGGTTGTTAATGTTTCTTCCAGCAATTTTCACCCCAGCCTTGCATTCATCCAGCCCCGCACATAGCATGATGTGTTCTGCATACAAGTTAAAAAGGTTGGGTGAGAGGATGCAGCCTTGCCGTACGCCTTTCCCAATCTTGAACCAGTCTGTTGTTCCGTGGTCAGTTCTGACTGTTGCTACTTGGTCCTTGTACAGATTCCTCAGGAGAGAGACAAGGTGGCTTGGGATGCCCATCCCACTAAGAACTTGCCACAATTTATTATGATCCACACAGTCAAAGGCTTTAAAATAGTCAATGAAGCAGAAGTAGATGTTTTTCTGAAACTCCCTACCTTTCTCCATTATCCAGCGGATATTGGCAATCTGGTCTCTCGTTCCTCTGCCTTTTCTAAACCCAGCTTGGACATCTGGCAACTCTCACTCCATGTATTGCTGGAGTCTTCCTTGCAGGATCTTGAGCATTACCTTACTGGCATGAGAAATAAGGGCCACTGTACGGAAGTTGGAGCAGTCTTTCGCATTTCCCTTTTTTGGTATGGGGATATAAGTTGATTTTTTCCAGTCTGATGGCCATTCTTGTGTTTTCCATATTTGCTGGCAAATGGCATGCATCACCTTGACAGCATCATCTTTTAAGATTTTAAACAGTTCAGCTGGGATCCCGTCGTCTCCTGCTGCCTTGTTGTTAGCAATGCTTCTTAAGGCCCATTCAACCTCACTCCTCAGGATGTCTGGTTCTAATTCATTCACCATACCGTCAAAACTATCCTCAATATTATTATCCTTCCTATACAGATCTTCTGTATAGTCTCGCCACCTTCTCTTTATCTCTTCAGCTTCTGTTCTGCTTAAACACCAAACGAAAAGAATGTAACCTAGACACATATTTTAGTGTAACATCAATGTATTGTTTACGTTCCTAAATTACAAGATGCACACAATACAAGATGTATGGAATTTTGTGGCATCCTATAAAGCACTGGTTCTCAACCTGGGGATCGGGACCCCAAAGGGGTCGCGAGGGGGTGTCAGAGGGGTCACCGAAGATCATCACAGACAGTATTTTCTGTTGGTCATGGGGGTTCTCTGTGGGAAGTTTGGCCTAATTCTATCGTTGGTGGGCTTCAGAATGCTCTTTGGTTGTAGGTGAACTATAAATCCCAGTAACTGCAACTTCCAAATGTCAAGGTCTATTTCCTCCAAAGTCCATCTGTGTTCATATTTGGGCATATGGGGTATTTGTGCCAAGTTTGGTTCAGATCCATCATTGTTTGAGTCCACAGTGCTCTCTTTATGTAGGTGAACTACAACTCCCAAACTCAAGGTCAGTACCCATCAAAACCTTCCAGCATTCTCTGTTTGTCATTAGAGTGCCAGGTTTGGTTCAATTCCATCATTGGTGGAGTACAGAATGCCCTCTGGATGTAGGTGAACTACAACTCCCAAACTCAAGGTCAATGCCCATCAAAACCTTACAACATTCTCTGTTTGTCATTGGAGTGCCAGGTTTGGTTCACTTCCATCATTGGTGGAGTACAGAATGCCCTCTGGATGTAGGTGAACTACAACTCCCAAACTCAAGGTCAATGCCCATCAAAACCTTCCAACATTCTCTGTTTGACATTGGAGTGCCAGGTTTGGTTCAATTCCATCATTGGTGGAGTACAGAATGCCCTCTGGATGTAGGTGAACTACAACTCCCAAACTCAAGGTCAATGCCCATCAAAACCTTCCAACATTCTCTGTTTGTCGTTGGAGTGCCAGGTTTGGTTCAATTCCATCATTGGTGGAGTACAGAATGCCCTCTGGATGTAGGTGAACTACAACTCCCAAACTCAAGGTCAATGCCCATCAAAACCTTCCAACATTCTCTGTTTGACATTGGAGTGCCAGGTTTGGTTCAATTCCATCATTGGTGGAGTCCACAGTGCTCTCTGTATGTAGGTGAACTACAACTCCCAAACTCAAGGTCCGTACCCATCAAAACCTTCCAGCATTCTCTGTTTGCCATTGGAGTGCCAGGTTTGGTTCAATTCCATCATTGGTGGAGTACAGAATGCCCTCTGGATGTAGGTGAACTACAACTCCCAAACTCAAGGTCAATGCCCATCAAAACCTTCCAACATTCTCTGTCATTGGAGTGCCAGGTTTGGTTCAATTCCATCATTGGTGGAGTACAGAATGCCCTCTGGATGTAAGTGAACTACAACTCCAAAACTCAAGGTCAATGCCCACCAAACCCAGTATTTTCTGTTGGTCATGGGAGTTCTGTGTGCCAAGTTTGGTCCAATTCCATCGTTGAATGCTCTTTGAATGTAAGTGAACTATTAATCCCAGCAACTACAACTCCCAAATAACAAAATCAATCCTTCCATCCCAACCCCACCAGTATTCAAATTTGGGCATATCGGGTATTTGTGCCGAATTTGGTCCAGTGAATGAGAGAGAATACATCCTACATATCAGATATTTCCATAACGATTCATAAGAGGAGCAAAATTACAATTATGAAGTAGCAATGACAATAATGTAATGGCTGGGGGTCAACACAACAGGAGGAACTGTATTAAGGGGTCGCGGCATTAGGAAGGTTGAGAAACACTGCTATAAAGTATATATAAAAGGAAAAAGTTTCCACCGCTTCAACAGGGTTTGCTTCTAATCATAATAAGGGACATCCGTTCCATAAGAGACAAGTTTTCCTCCTCCAAAAATGAGATTTTTTTTTAACACCTGGCAAAAGGAAAATGTATATCACACATTACACACAGAGGATGAAAAACGATGAAAGGTTGGAAGAAACACATAGGAAAACACAAAGTATTGTAGTCTGTATATATAGATCCATGCAATGACATCCTAATCCCCCAAAACTATGCCTAGATCAAACAGAAGGTGTTCCCTATGTTCTTGTGGGTTTTTTCGGGCTATAGAGCCATGTTCTAGAGGCATTTCTCCTGACGTTTCGCCTGCATCTATGGCAAGCATCCTCAGAGGTAGTGAGGTCTGTTGGAAATAGGACAATGGGTTTATATATCTGTGGAATGTCTGGGGTGGGGCAAGGAGCTCTTCCCTGCTGCAGTTAGGTGTGAATATTTCAGCTGATCATTAGCATTTGAAGGCCTGCCTGAGCCTGGGAAAATCTCTTCCTGGGAGGTGTTAATCTGTGCCTGGTTGTTTCCTCTCTGTTGTTTTGCTGTTGTAATTTTAGAGTTTTTTAATACTGGTAGCCAGATTTTGTTCATTTTCATGGTCTCTTCCTTTCTGTTGAAATTGTCCACATGCTTGTGGATTTCAGTGGCTTCTCTGTGTAGTCTGACATGGTGGTTGTTGGTGTGGTCCAGCATTTCTGTGTTCTCAAATAATATGCTGTGTCCAGGTTGGTTCATCAGGTGCTCTGCTATGGTTGACTTCTCTGGTTGAGTTAGTCTGCAGTGCCTTTCATGTTCCTTGATGTGTGTCTCGGTGCTGCGTTTGGTGGTCCCTATGTAGACTTCTTATCCACAGCTGCATGGTACACGGTAGACTCCTGCAGAGGTGAGAGGATCCCTCTTGTCCTTTGCTGAACGGAGCATTTGTTGGATTTTCTTGGTGGGTCTGTAGATAGTTGGTATGTTGTGTTTCCTCATCAGCTTCCCTCTGTGGTCAGTGGTTCCCTTGATGTCTGGCAGGAACACTTTTCCTCTGGGTGGATCTTCATCTTTACTCTCGTGGTTTGTTCTTGGTCTTGCAGCTCTTCTGATGTCTAAGGTGGAGTATCCATTGGCCTGGAGTTCCCTATGCTCGTCTGAGCATACCTACCATGAAAATCAGGCGCTAACATGCAGGCTGTCAAAACAAGAGCAAAAAAATAAAGTAAGAGGCAAAGCAGAGATGGAGTGGAAAGGCAGTTAAAAAGTCACAGCTGCCCATTATGCACAGGAAGGAATTGTCCTGCGCAAGTTGCATCATGCGCAGGGGAGGGATTCTGGCAGGAAAGGCCCTTCTTCTTGCCTGGCAACCACAAACCTCCTGTGGAAAATGTAAGCTGAGTGCGGCCCAGCCTTTAGCCTTATTTTCTGCAGAGAGGGAGAGGCAGGGCTCAGTCTCCGCCTCATCAGTGGCGCATGGAGGGACACACACACATGCACACACATGAAGGGGGTCCCATCTCCCCAGCAACCAGCAGAGGGGGCCCTCAGACTGAAGCATCCATGTTAGACACTCTTTTACTGGTTCAGCACACATTGACTTATCATATCACAAGGGAGTTTAGTGTGCAGTTAAAATGTATTTAAAACATTATGAATCACCATGTAAATAATGATCTGTAGGATGTACTTTCATTCACTGGAGCAAATTTGGTACAAATACCCGGTATGCCCAAATTTGAATACTGGTGGGGTTGGCAGGGGGATTGATTTTGCCATTTGGGAGTTGTAGTTGCTGGGATTTATAGTTAAGCTGTAAACAAAGAGCATTCTGAACCCCACCAACAATGGAATTGAACTAAAGTTGGCACAGAGAACTCCCATGATCAACAGAAAATATTGGAAGGGTTTGGTGGGCATTGACCTTGAGTTTGGGAGTTGTAGTTCACTTACATCCAGAGAGCACTGTGGGCTCAAACAATGATGGATCTGGACCAAACTTGGCACGGATACTCAATATGCCCAAAATGTGAACACTGGTGGGGTTTGGGGAAAATAGACCTTGACATTTGGGAGTTGTAGTTGCTGGGATTTATAGTTCACCTACAATCAAGGAGTGTTCTGAACCCCACCAATAATAGTATTAGGCCAAACTTCCCACACAGAACCCCCATGACCAACAGAAAATACTGTGTTTTCTGATGGTCTTTGGCGACCCCCTTGACACCCCTTCGCGACCCCCTCAGGGATCCCAACCCCCAGGTTGAGAAACACTGGTCTACAGGCTCTTTCAATCTTGTCCACAGGGATCAGGCACTATCTTCACGACTGGTATTTTAACTAATGGGGAAATCCTTAACTTCTAATCTGGGCAGTCTTTCTTTGCCTCTGTTGGCGTGGAGCCCCTACACCCGGTACCAACTGCGTCTGGCTTCCGCGAGTGACCCTTACTAAGCAGAGCTTTGTAGACTTCCAGGGAAAAAGGAGTTCAGGTTTTGGTGATGGCTGGCTGAAGTCCCTCCGCAAAGAAGCTGTAGGCTGTATATCTCCGTGGCCAAGCTGTGGGCTGTATAACCCCGTCCAAGCTGTAGGCTGTATATCTCCCTGGCCAAGCCGTGAGGCTGTATCTCCCCAGCCAAGCCGTAGAAGACGAAGCTTTCTACAGGAGCTCTTGGTATTATGTTCTGCATGAAAAGCTTATCTGTGTGGACTGAACCAAAAAGGCTCCTATTCCCTCCAAAAACCCAAAAAGGGGGCGGGACCAGGGAACCTAACTATAATTGACAGGTGGCTTGCCCTATGATTGCAGCCAAAAGAGGCCACCTATCTGCAGAGTCCCTGAAACTTAAGACTACCAACAAACATTCAATGCAAAGCAAACAAAATTGGAGCTCCTGGTACAGCTGTACCCGCACAACAAGGACATCAGACTGCATAATAAGGGTTAAGACTTGGTCAATTTGCCAGGACACTAACAACAACAAGGACCCTTCCCATGTCAGATAGTGTGTACATTTAATCAAGGTTTTATCCCCTATGTTTCATATATAGCAGAAAGTAACACATTTATTACTGAGAAACCACCTCCCTTTACACTTATGTACTCTCTTGTACTTTTACGGGGCTTTTCCCGATGAACTTTTTAAAACTTGTTCCTCTCTCCAGCTCCATTGGCTCTCAAAATGGCTTTATGAATTCCCAATGGACTTTGGTGGGTGGGGGGAAGTGGAGATGGGCTTTTTTCTTTATATGAATGTACCCTTTGATTCCCTCCTATGCCTTCCCTTCCCATCCTATATAATATATATATATCTATATATATAAAAGTGCTCTGTTCATAATGAGTACCTTAAAAACAAAAGAACCTATGAACGAAATCACACAAAATTTGGTAACAAAACGTCTCACAACACAAGGAGTGACCATCACTCAAAAATTATGATTTTGTCATTTGGGAGTTGTAGCTGCTGGGATTTATAGTTCACCTACAATCAAAGAGCATTCTGAACTCCATCAATGACGGAATTGAACCAAAATTGGCACACAGAACTCCCATAACCAACAGAAAAGATTGGAAGGGTTTGGTGGGCATTGACCTTGAATTTGGGAGTTGTAGTTCACCTATATCCAGAGAGCACCGTGGACTCAAACAATGATGGATCTAGACCAAACTTGGCACAAGCACGCAATATGCCCAAATATGAACACAGATGGTGTTTTGGGGAAATAGACCTTGACATTTGGGAGTTGTAGTCACTGGGATTTACAGTTCACCTACAATCAAAGAGGATTCTGAACCCCACGAATGACAGAATCGGGGCAAACTTCCCACACAGAACCCCCATGACCAACAGAAAATACTTAACGCCATCCAATCCAACTGTGTTCATCAGGGCAAAAGAATGGAATCAAAGTCCTCCTGATAAAGAGCCATCCAACCATAGATATAGATGGATAGATAGATAAGACTCACACACAGAGAGAGATATAGTATCATAGATCTGAAAGGGACCCTTAAAGAAGGACAATGATATGTTACATGTTCCAGAGTGGGCAAACCAGACACTCTCCACATCAACACTGACAAAGAAACAGCAAGAAATACTGTTTACCCACAAGCAGAAAGAAATTACATAGATTAGAAACCAACACTTTCTCATTACTTTATTTTCCAGATCCCCAGACTGGGCCACAGCAACGCGTGGCAGGGGACAGCTAGTCATGTATAAAATACGATAGTTCACTCTCTGCGACCCCAGGAAGGGAGGTAATCTCCTGATTAAAAAGAACCTTGACAACAAACACTTTTGCATGGACACTACAATGGGCACCAATCTCGGGTCTCGGAGTCTGGCCGCTCGAGGGGATGTGCCCGCTTGGCAGAGATGATCATATCTCAACAGGACAAAGGGCTTTCGGAAAGCCACAATTTGTCTTGATCAGTTTACTCAGTTAAGCTTCCCTCAACCGAAACTACAGACAAGATTGCTCTATTGTCACCATATCCCGCCTGAAGAAAAATCCGGATTCTGGCCATCTGGCCAGACATCAATGTTGATTACCACCCCTTATCACAATAGCCGGTCAGCTGGAAGGCCCCTGAGGACTCGCCGACCACATGGACATCACATATTTCCATAATCCACTCAACTTCCCATTGTTTCCCTCTCGTCCCGCCTCCCTCTCTCCTGATTGGCCAGGAGGTCGAAGCGGTGCAGACTCACTCATTGGTTAAAGTGCTCGGGAGGCGGCCAAGCCTCCTCCCAGCTGTAGAGCACCAACCAGTCAGCACCAAGCCGGCTAGGGGGTGGGGAGCGGGAGATTCAAATCTGACAGCTCTGTATTGGTATAAAAAGGCTTTATTTTGTAATCAATGCATGTCTGCTTGATGAATGATCGTGGTATGACACCCTTTTCAGCTGAATAAACAACTCGGTGGCTTTTCTTCAACTTGGTGAGACCTCTTATTGGGAAAAATCTTGCTCGATATCACTTTGACCAGAAGCTGGCCACTTGGAGTGCCTCTGGTGTTGCCATAAGAAGGTCCTACATTGTCCACATGGCAGGGCTCAGGCTGCATTGTAATAGGTGGTCTGTGGTTTGCTCTTCCCCACACTCGCATGTCATGGACTCCACTTTGTGGCCCCATTTCTTAAGGTTGACTCTGCATCTCGTGGTGCCAGAGCGCAGTCTGTTCAGCGCTTTCCAAGTTGCACCATCTTCTGTGTGCCCAGGAGTGAGTCTCTCATTTGGTATCAGCCATGGATTGAAGTTCTGGGTTTTAGCCTGCCACTTTTGGACTCTTGCTTACTGAGGTGTTCCTGTGAGTATCTCTGCAGATCTTAGAAACCTATTTCTTGATTTAAGGCAGTGTTTCTCAACCTGGGGTGGGGGGTGGGGAGTGCATTAAAGTGTGTGAGCATTGCACCATCACAATCCAAACTCATCATTCTCTTAGCCACCCAGGTTTTGTCAGATTTTGGGGTATTCTAATCTTTAGGCCTTGGAAAACTACAACTCCAAGGACTCCATAGCATTGAGCCATGCCAGTTAAAGTGGTGTCAAACTGCATTAATTCTACAGTGTAGAGGCAGCCCAGATCTCTTGTTTGGAACAAGAATGGATTCAAACATCCTTATCCAGGTTGCAACCCCAGGTGAGTGCCCATCACTCACCTTCTTGCCAACTTTCAAGGGAGGAGTTGTATTCTTTTTGTCGCTTCTTCCACAGAATGGAATTGGCGGAGCGTGCCTTGCACTCGCACCTCCTCCTGGGCCTGCTTTCTGCTCCGATTAATTAGGTGCGAAGGGAGGGGGGCACCATAACAAGCAATTAGCGGAGCTGAACAAACAGTTTGGTTTCAAGTATTCAGTGATCTCTTTTTCAGAAAACAAGAAGGTCGCGTTTCACCCAAAAACGATGAAGGAAAAGATTTCTAGGACGACAGGAAAAGGATGCAACAAAGCAAATCTGCCAAAGGTTTAGATGAAATGACGGATTTGACCTTCCAAGTATTTCAGATTAGGGATACAAAAAAAGGGGCACATTAGAAATATTGCAGTCTACAAAAACACACTATTGCTTACAATCAACTCCTCTTCATTTTGCAGAAATTGACCATTGCACTATATAATCTGGTGCAGTGGTTCCCAATCTTTTTTTGGCCAGGGATCACTTTGACCAGGGATCACTCTCCAAAGTTCATATCAAAAGGGTTAGGTAAAGGTAAAGGTTTTCCCCTGACATTAAGTCTAGTTGTGTCTGACTCTGGGGGTTGTGCTCATCTCCATTTCTAAGCCAAATGCAGCCGTAAAAAACCAAGAAAGCAAAAGAGGCCGATATTATCCAAACCCTGGAATGGCAATCTCAACATTGCATGGGTTCTTCCAAAGACTGTTTTGCAACCTTTGGGCCCTTCTTATTATTACTGTTGGGGTTCAGCCTGAGTTTGAACTTGAACCTGATTCTCTGTTTGTTCCTCCTGGTGCTAATGAAAATGTATCTCTTGATGCCAATGCTCCTGAAATTAGTGAGGAAGAAATTTCTGTAGGTTTGGAAAATGCCAATGTTCCTGAAATTAGTGAGGAAGGAACTTCTGTAGATTTGGAAAATGAAAGTACCAGTGTTCATGAGAATGTTTCAGAGGGAAGCCATGACCTTTCACTCCCTTCTGCACCTGTTAACTTTAATGAGAACAGAAGGGGCCAGATTTGGCAAGACAGAAGTAAATCACTCAGCTTGCGTAGGTCTTCCCGATTAAAAGAAAAACAAACAATGGCTTCAAAGCAGAGGGGCGGTTCACGGAACCAATTCTTCTGCTTGAAGTGCCTTCCGCTGGGCTGACTTTCTCAGTTCAGGCATCATTTCAGATTGATGAAGACCTTGGCAGTTCTCCCGGTTTCCCTGGCCATGGTCTTGAAAGATTTCTAGGATATCAAGCACGGTTAGTGGATTGCTAATAGGTTCCAGTATTTTACAGTGTGGCTTTAGGTTTTGTTTTGTCCATTTAAATTCATGTTTGCTGATTTTGCTGTGGCTTTTGACTTGCATTTTTCCTTTATTTTGTAACCATTTTTCTTCAGTAAAAAAGGATTGTTTTTGACAGTCAAGTGTGGTGTGGTGGATAGTTATATTAGGGCCTCGTTCCCTGCTCTGGATTGCAACAATTACTTTCCAAACTTCCACTGATGCACCTAGGTAAAGATTTTCCCTGACATTAAGTCCAGTCGTGTCTGACTCTGGGGGGTGGCAGTTTGAAAACTGCCAGACAGTTCCTTGCAGACGCAATATTGGCCTCAAAGAAAGATTTCTTTGCGGCCTTTATTGCCACGGCAAATGCCCTTAGGAGGGCATCAAGCTGTGTTCAGTTTGACTCTCACGGATCTGAACGCCACCCACCCTCTAGTCCCCTCTTCTTTTGCTTCATTGCTGCCAGCTCCTCATTGAACCGAGGCTGAGGGGGGAAAGAAAAGGGCCTGAGGCTGTTAGCAATTGTGGGAGTTGACATCCAAAACACCTGGAGGGCCCAAGTTTGCCCATGCCTGATGTAGATGCACAAGGCCAGTCATCCTGCAACAAGCCCATCCCTTTTCCCTTCCATCGCATGCAACGCACACAAAACTCCTTTTGATTCCACACATCAAAGACAACAAAAACCCATTTCCTTCCCCTCTTGCTTTTCCTGCCAGCAACGGCTCAGGAAGCATCATCAGGTCAAAAATAGTCCGGCTGTGCAGAGGAGGAGCCCCAGAAAGGCCTGCGGTGAGCGGAGGAAGGATGCTATCAGCCTGCAATTCTGATGGAAAGCCAGGGTTACAGGGCTCAAGGCACAGGGGTTGCATGGCCTGCTGTGCACTTCTTGGACTTGGAAGGGAGGAAAGGCATTCAGATCAATAGAACTCAAAACTCCTCTCCATCAGCACCTGAGTAAGACAAACAAGATAGCCTCTGGTCACACGCAGAGTGCATTGGCTTCCTGACACAGATTAAGACTCAAGGCTATAGGGTTAGGGCTGATGGTTTGTATCTTCTTCTTTCTTTAAAATCATTTTATTTTGATGGGATATTTTGCTCTGGAAGGAATGTTGTCCATGGGTGAAATAGTCCAGAAATGGAACTGTACATTCAAATACATTCAAATACGAATGGATCCGTCTCAGTGTGTGCCATTCTGCTTTAGTACACCAGCACTAACTTAGAATAATAGAATCCTAGAGTTGGAAGAGATCACGTGGGCTGTTCAGTCCAATCCCATTCTGCTAAGAAGCAGGAAAATCACATTCAAAGCACCCCAACAGATGGCCATCCAGCTTCTGTTTCAAAGCCCCCAAAGCGGGAGCCTCCACCACACTCCAGAACAAGCTTCTCATAGGGCTTGTTCTCCAGACCCTTGATCATTTTAGTCATCCTCCTCTGGATACATTCCAGCTTGTCAACATCTCCCTTCAATTGTGGTGCCCAGAATTGGAAGAGACCTCATGGGCCATCTAGTCCAGCCCCATTCTGCCAAGAAGCAGGAAAATCACATTCCATCTCCGACAGATGGTCATCCAGCCTCTTTTGCTGAAGGACTTCAGTCAGCCATCACGGAAACCTGAGTTCGTTCCCCCTGGAAGTCTACAAAGCTCTGCTTGGTAAGGGTCTCTCGCAGAAGCCAGAAGCAGTTGGTACCGGGTGTAGGGGCTCCACGCCAACAGAGGCAAAGACAGACTGCCCAGATTAGAAGTTAAGGATTTCCCCATTAGTTAGTATACAGTTATGAAGATAGTGCCTGTTCCCTGTGGACAAGATTGAGAGAGAGCCAACAGACTGTTAAGAAAGCCTTAAAGTACCTGTTTGTTTTCATTAATAAAGAACTTTGTTGAACCTTTAAGCAATCTAAAGACTCTGTTTTAAGGAAATCCAAAGGCCTTTAATCTGAGGCAGCCCCAGCGTCCCGTTGGGCACACAGAATTTATGTCCTGTCTACAGTCTTATGCACAGGCCCAGCGTGCGACAGCACAAACTAAGTTTGGGTCCTCAGATGTTATTGATTCTGTACTGGTTGTACCAAAGACCTCAGCTAAGGATTACCATGTATGCATGAGATATGGCTCAAGCGTACTTTGTCTTTGAGTAACTCCGAGGTCCTACAAAATACTATGCTTGGAATGGACTTTATCTATTTCACTGCGTAGCTTGGACTCAAAGCAGTGCTGCGTTTGACCAAAATTAGTGTTTGTTGTCCGTCTGTTTCAGGGTCCATTCCAGCTTGAGCTGATATTTCAGTCCTAACCTTGGGTTGTACATTCCGTTTCACATCTGGCGGTACATTTAGTTGCGTGACATTGACATTCAAGATTTGGACCATATTCAATGGCATTTGGCTGTATATCCAGTGGAAGTAGGCTAAGGAGTTCTGCTTGGGGAACTAGAGATTCCTAAAGAGACCATATGAATCAATGATGTAAACAAATCCACAAATGTTTAACCCACAAAGGTTAGTTCTTTTGGAAAGACATCCACCGTATGGAAGCAGATGGGTTTTCTGGTTCCCAAGTTTCAGTATGTCTGTGTTTTGTTGCAAATACCAAATAAATAGCCTCTGGATACATCTACACTAGTTTCTCATCATGCGAGTTGGGACCCCTTGGGGGTGGGTCGTGAAGGGGTGCCAGACCCCTTCACGACCCATAAGAAAACACAGTATTTTCTGTTGGTTCTGTGTAGGAAATATGGCCCAATTCTCTCGTTGGTGGGGTACAGAATGCTCTTTGATTATAAGTGAACTATAAATCCCAGCAACTACAACTCCCAAAATGCCATGGTCTATATTCCCCAAACTCCACCAGTGTTCACATTTGGGCATACTGAGTATTCATGCCAAGTTTGGTCCAGATTTATCATTGTTTGAGTCCACAGTGCTCTCTGGATGTAGGTGAACTACAACTCCAAAACTCAAGGTCAACGCCCACCAAACCCTTCCAGTATTTTCTGTTGGTCATGGGAGTTCTGTGTGGGAAATTTGGCCATATTCTCTCATTAGTGAGGTTCAGAATGCTCTTTGATTGTAGGTGAACTATAAATCCCAGCAACTACAACTCCCAAAATGCCATAGTCTATATTCCCCAAACTCCACCAGGGTTTACATTCAGGCATATTGAGTATTCATGCCAAGTTTGGTCCAGATCCATCATTGTTTGCGTCCACAGTGCTCTCTGGATGTAGGTGAACTACAACTCCAAAACTCAAGGTCAACGCCCACCAAACCATTCCAGTATTTTCTGTTAGTCATGGGAGTTCTGTGTGGGAAATTTGGTCTAATTGTCTTGTTGGTGGGGATCAGAATGCTAGTTGATTCTAGGTGATCTATAAATCCCAGCTACTACAACTCCCAAATGTCAAGGTCTATTTTCCACAATCTCCACCAGTGTTCATATTTGGGCATACTGAGTATTCATGTCAAGTTTGGTCCAGATCCATCATTGTTTGAGTCCACAGTACTCTCTGGATGTAGGTGAACTACAACTCCAAAACTCAAGGTCAATGCCCACCAAACCCTTCCAGTGTTTTCTGTTGGTCATGGGTGTTCTGTGTGCCAAGTTTGGTTCAATTCCATCGTTGGTGGAGTTCAGAATGCTCTTTGATTGTAGGTGAACTATAATTCCCAGCAACTACAACTCCCAAATGACAAAATAACCCCCCCCCCATTCCAATCTGTTCATATACAGCTGCAGAAAAAAAAGCATGTGGCTTTAAACATGTTTTCCTGGAGCCAGCTCATTACTCATGTAACATATGTGTGTGTGCGTGTGTTTTGCACCCCTTCCCTTTTTCCCACTCAACTGCATTAACTAGTATGGAAACAATGATGTAACCCACATGGGTGGAGCTCAGCATCTTCTGCAGAGGCTGCCTGCAACATCTGACACACACTCCCATCTGAGATTTCCCTTTCATGGGCCATGTGGATCAAAGCGCGCAATCCCAGCAATGTCAAATGTGATCCAGGCAAGGCCCTAAAGGCACCGGATCCCCTCTGATCTTGGAAGCTAAGCAGGGTTGGCCCTGGTTAGGATTTGGATGGGAGACCGTTAAAGAAAACCAGACACCAGAGGCTCGATTTCAGAAGAATGGGCTGGCAAAACCACCTCTGAGCATTCCTTGCATGAGAAAACCCTTTGAATTTCACTCTGATCTTGGAAGCTAAGCAGGGTCGGCCCTGGTTAGGACTTGGATGGGAGACCGTCAAAGAAAACCAGACACTATAAGCTTGATTTCAGAGGAAGGGGCTGGCAGAACCACCTCTGAACATTCCTTGCATGAGAAAGCCCTTTGAATTTCATTCTGATCTTGGAAGCTAAGCAGGGTCAGCCCTGGTTAGGACTTGGATGGGAGACCGTCAAAGAAAATAAGGCACCAGAGGCTCGATTTCAGAGGAAGGGGCTGGCAAAACCACCCCTGAGCATTCCTTGTAGGAGAAAACCCTTTGAATTTCATTCTGATCTTGGAAGCTAAGCAGGGTTAGCTCTGGTTAGGACTTGGATGGGAGACCGTCAAAGAAAACCAGACACTATAGGCTCGATTTCAGAGGAAGGGGCTGGCAAAACCACCTCTGAGCATTCCTTGCATGAGAAAACCCTTTGAATTTCACTCTGATCTTGGAAGCTAAGCAGGGTCGGCCCTGGTTAGGACTTGGATGGGAGACCGTCAAACAATACCAGACACTATAAGCTCGATTTCAGAGGAAGGGACTGGCAAAACCACCTCTGAGCATTCCTTGCATGAGAAAACCCTTTGAATTTCATAGGGAATAGCAATTCTGCTCTTCTCTTTCCAACAATTGCAAACAAAAGAACTCATCTGGGGCTGCTGAACATCTGGAGTGGGTGCGGATGCAAAGGATCTCGCAACTGCGCGCAAACTGCAAAAGACAGCCCTCTTTCGGTTTCAAAAGCAATCCCTTGAGCCTTGTATCTGACCTGTTTCTTCTCTCTGTGTTTTTTAATGCCACTCTATAAAAAGGCTGGGGGTGTTTTTGAGGTTCTTCCATCCCCGTTGATCTACTTGGGAGTTTTCTAAGATCTGTGGAAGGAAGAAAAGGCCGCCCAGAAAGCAGCTCTGGGTCTGGAAACCCTCAACGGTTCAAATGCTCCATAGCAGACTCTACAAGAGACAATCCACCCAATCTAAAATTGCTAAAGCAACACACAAACACACTGAAGTTGCAACTGGATTGAACCACTGCAGCATGTCTGAAGAGCGGTTTCCCACATGAAGGCACTCCAGGACTGTAAAAAAAAAAAATCACCAAAAGAAGAAGTAGGGTGCATCTACACAGTGGAATTAATGCAGTTTGATACCACTTTAGCTGTTGTTGTTCATTCGTTCAGTCGTCTCCGACTCTTCGTGACCTCACGGACCAGCCCACGCCAGAGCTCCCTGTCGGCCGTCACCACCCCCAGCTCCTTCAAGGTCAGTCCAGTCACTTCAAGGATGCCATCCATCCATCTTGCCCTTGGTCGGCCCCTCTTCCTTTTGCCTTCCACTTTCCCCAGCATCATTCCCTTCTCTAGGCTTTGCTGTCTCCTCATGATGTGGCCAAAAGACTTCAACTTTGTCTCTAGTCTCCTTCCCTCCAGTGAGCAGTTGGGCTTTATTTCCTGGAGGATGGACTGGTTGGATCTTCTCACAGTCCAAGGCACTCTCAGAATTTTCCTCCAACACCACAGCTCAAAAGCATCTCTCTTCCTTCGCTCAGCCTTCCCTAAGGTCCAGCTCTCACATCCGTAGGTGACTACAGGGAAGACCATGGCTTTGACTAGGTAATGGATCTTGGTTGCCAGTCTGATGTCTCTACTCTTTACTATTTTATTGAGATTGGACCACTTTAGCTACCCTGGCTCAATGTTCTGGAATCCTGGAAGGTGGAGTTTTGCAAGATCTGGGCGTTGTAGTTTGGTGAGGCACTAGCACTCTTCAGCAGAGACAGCTGAAGACTTTGCAAAACTACATCTCCCATGGTTCCACAGAAACTACATCTCCCATGGTTCCACAGCATTGAGCTGTAGCAGCTAAAGTGGTGTCAACCTGCATTAAATCTGCAGTGTAGCTGCAACAACCTGTCTTTCGCTTTCTTTGCCGAAGACTGCTGGTGTCTCACCAAACGACAACTCTTGGGCTGTCTCAGCATTGAGCCATGGCTGTTAAAGTGGTGTCAAACTGCATTAAATCTGCAGTGTAGCTGCATCTGTAGCTAACGTCAGATGGGTTCTTATGCCAGAGTTCTTGTTTCGTGGGCCAAAGCTCTCATTTCTTGCCATAGAAACCTATATAACTTTAGCTACAAGTGCAGCCACACAGTAGACTTAATGCAGTTTGACACCACTTCAACTGCCATGTCTCAATGCTATGAAACAACTGGGAGTTGTAGTTTGCAAGGTCTTACGTCTTCTTTGCCAAAGAGTGCTGGTGTCTCACCAAATGATAACTCTTGGGATGTCTCAGCATTGAGTCATGGCTGTTAAAGTGGTGTCAAACTGAATTAAATCTGCAGTGTAGCTGCATCTGTAGCTAATGTCAGATGGGTTCTTGTGCCAGAGTTCTTGTTTCGTGGGCCAAAGCTCTCATTTCCCACCATAGGAACCATATGACTTCAGCTACACTGTAGACTTAATACAGTTTGACACTACTTGAACTGCCATGTCTCAATGCTATGGAACAACTGAGAGTTGTAGTTTGCAAGGTATTTCGCCTTCTTTGCCAAAGAGTGCTGGTGTCTCACCAAACGACAACTCTTGGGCTGTCTCAGTATTGAACCGTGGCTGTTAAAGTGGTGTTGCAACCCGCATTGATTGTAGTAGTGTAAATGCACTACTATATCAGAGCCCCCGGTGGCGCAGTGGGTTTAAATTGCTGAGCTGCTGAACTTGCTGACCGAAAGGTTGGTGGTTTGAATCTGGGGAGTGAGGTGAGCTCCTGCTGTTAGCCCCAGCTTCTGCCAACCTAAGGTAAAGGTAAAGGTAGTCCCCTGACATTAAGTCCAGTTATGTCTGACTCTGGGGTGTGGTGCTCATCTCCATTTCTTAGCCGAAGAGCCAGCGTTGTCCGTAGACACCTCCAAGGTCATGTGGCTGGCATGACTGCATAGAGCGCAGTTACCTTCCCGCCGGAGCGGTACCTATTGATCTACTCACATTTGCATGTTTTCGAACTGCTAGGTTGGCAGAAGCTAGGGCAGACAGCGGAAGCTCACGCCGCTCCCCGGAATCGAACCTGCGACCTTTCGATCAACAAGCTCAGCAGCTCAGTGCTTTAACCCACTGCGCCACCAAGGGCTCCTTTCTGCCAACCTAGTAGTTTGAAAACATGCAAATGTGAGTAGATCAATAGGTACTGCTCTGGCAGGAAGGTAATGGTGTTCCATGCAGTCATGCTGACCACATGACCTTGGATGTGTCTATGGACAACGCCGGCTCTTCAGCTTAGAAATGGAGATGAGTACCAACCCCCAGAGTCCGACACGACCGGACTTAATGTCAGGGGAAAACCTTTACCTAGGTGCATCAGTGGAAGTTTGGAAAGTAATAATAAGAAGGGCCCAAAGGTTGCAAAACAGTCTTTGGAAGAACCCATGGGATGTTGAGATTGCCACTCCGGGGTTCGGATAATATCAGCCTCCTTTGCTTTCTTGGTTTCGTACGGCTGCATTTTCAGGGCTGGCTGGATTTTTGTTTCCTGCTGTGATAGCAAGAGCGAGAAAGAAACCTTCGAGTCAGCATTATCTGATATAAAAAGGAGCTTTCCAGGTTGACACTCATTGTTGTGGGGCCTTTCAAAGAATGGGCATTTACTACCATGGTAGTTTCCGCAGGAAAGTGCACATCATGATGGAGTAAACCATAGCCCCCCGCTTCCTACCAGCATCAGAATAAGGTAGAGTTGCTGCTAATACGAGTGGCATTCATGAAAGATTTCCCCTGACCCACTTCTATTGATCACAGGGCACTGAAACTGCCCATGTGTAATGATATAAGTCTCTATAGCAGTCGTTCTCAACCTTCCTAATGCCGCAACCCCTTAATACAGCCCCTCATGTTGTGGTGACCCCCAATCATAACGTTATTTTCATTGCCACTTCATAACTGCAATTTTGCTCCTGTTATGAATCATAATGTAAATATCTGATATGCAGGATGTATTTTTAGTCACTGGACCAAATTTGGCACAAATAACCGATACGCCCAAATTTGAATACTGATTGGGTTGAGGGTGATTGATTTTGTCATTTGGTAATGCTGGAGTTTCTGGGATTTATAGTTCACCTAAAATCAAAGAGCCTTCTGAACTCCACCAATGATGGAATTGAATCAAACTTGGTACACAGAATTCCCATGACCAAGAGAAAATACTGGTGGACATTGACCTTGAGTTTTTAGAGTTGTAGTTCACCTATATCCAGAGAACACTGTGGACACAAGCAATGATGGATCTGGATCAAACTTGGCAAAAATACTCAATATGCCCAAATGTGAACACTGGTAGAGTTTGGAGAAAATAGGCCTTGCCATTTGGGAGTTGTAGTTGTTGGGATTTATAGTTCACCCACAATGAAATAGCATTCTGAACCCCACCAACGATAGAATTGGACCAAACTTTCCACACAGAATCCCCATGACCAACAGAAAATACTATGTTTTCTGATGGTCTTTGGCGACCCCTCTGACACCCCCTTGCGACCCCCACAGGGGTCCCGACCCCCAGGTTGAGAAACACTGCTCTATAGGTTATGTGCCAATTGACAACTCAGAAATGAGAACGGTCTTGATTGTGCAGGTGTGGAAGTGGAGTGAGGTTTGATAATGGAGCCATTGGAATACAGAGCAGTCCTCAAGTTCCTTTACTTGAAAGGCCGCACACCAAAGGAGACGTTTGATGAGATGAAAGGGGTTGATGAGGATTCCTGTGCCGTCGCTATAAGAGTTATAGCTGGGGTTACTAAGAGTTATAACTCTTAGTAAAAGAGGCATGGACGTGATATCTTTTCCCCAGGGGATTGCTTCTTGCCCTTTAAAGGAACGAGGGGTCCCTTAACGCACCTGTGTGACATGGGGGAAACCTTTCTATCCCACCCTGACTCCACTGTATTAGAGAACGCTGACCGATCACCTTGTGTGACAGGAATTTGCGTGAGGGAATAACTATTGATGTAAAAGACCGATGATACTGGTAGATTTTTGCCGCCACCACCTCAATTTTATTGTTTGAGGAAACAAAGGTGTGAATGTATTTGAGGTAATATGCACCCAGGCTTCTGGTTCTTCTTTTTGGGCTCCTTCGCTTGCTGACTGGACTATAAAGAGATTTAGATTGACTTGGTTTCACTAAGTACGACAGACTGAGGTGGACACCAGTTAAAGATGAACTAATAACAGGTTTATTGAACTTCAAGAAGATGACAACTCATAAAATGAGAGGTGCACACGCGTATTTCTGTTACTGAGGCTTAAGCTTACTAGACATAAAGTTTCTGCAGAAGGTGTAGCTTTTGCTTGAAGTGAGTTCCCTTCTTCACACTATTCAACTCTTTGAAACAGTGTGTTTCTAAGATCAGTCCCTCTGACTGTCTTACAGAGTAACCAGACTTTCTCCAGTCTACTCTCCACTATAGGGCAATAAGCCTTCTTGTATTATCTCCAAAATACAAGCTGACAAGTCTTCTCACTGTCTAAAATAGTACAGCTCTGCTGAAGCCCTGGTCCCTGTCTGTATTCCCTATCAGAACCACTCACTCAAAAGCTTCCTTCTCTCTGTCTCTGTTAGATCCTTCTCTCCCTCCTGTCAGAAGTGACAGCCTTTTTCACTCTCACCCAACTCCTCCCCTTGGTGCTTAAACCAATCAGGAGTTGGCTGACTCCTCCCCTGCCTCCTTGCCTATCCTAAGATGGAGACCCAGCCCACTGACTCTCAGGCTTCGGCCTAGCCGGCAAAGGTCATCTATTACACCCTCCTTTAGGAAAACTGGACAAACACTGGACCAAAACACTGTAGATAACTCAATATAGGTTTAATTGTTCACAAGAAGTTTTGCAGCTGAGAAGCTTTTCCAGTCCTTCTCTCTCAATGGCTGTGAATATCGGGATAATCACAACCCCAATTCCAATGGCCTATATTTTGAAGGCACAAAGCCTTCCTCTGGTGCCAAAGAACTGGTTTGAAGGCGCTTGAGACTTCTCAATGTCGTCCAGATTGATCTGAACATGAAGCATAAGTCTCAAGGGTAAGAACCTCAGAATTGGTGCTGAGAGGTAACTTAGTCAAGGGCTTCAGAGCCAAGTCTCTCTCTCATGTCCATCTGATAGAAAGTTTGATGGTGGAATGGAAAAGGAAACACTGTCCTGCTCTCTAGGAAGAGGTGGGGTCAAACAATTGAGCAGGAGGAGCAATTCAACTAGTGCAAACCACATTGATTGGCAGCTATGAATAACCAATCAATCCAACTATACATTTACAGGGTAAAAAAGGCAAAATCAGGCATGATACAACAGTTCAAATCCTGCAACTTACAGTTCTACATATAGGTGGCGCCACTCGCGCCATCACAATTCCCCATCATATGATGGAGTCAAGAACTGGCATCTTTAGTTCAAATGTGGTCGGACTTTGGTGCAAACAGCTCCACTTCCAGGGTGACCCCATTCTGCGATTGATGAACACACCATCCAGCAAGTGGAGGTCATCATTTTGGAAAATCATCTCGTAACCATTCGTCACTTTGCCCAAAATGACAAGATGAGTGTGGGGTCCTTGGAAAAAATCACCAAGGCCATCTTCACATGCATAAGGTATCTGCTCGCTGGGTCCCATGACTGCTCACACCTTTCCAGAAGCAGGAACGAGTCAAATGCTTTCAGGCTCTCTTGACAATGATGTGTCATGGAAATCAGGAGGACCTTTCCAACAGACTTATTTATTTATCGTGTCAGGAGTGAACCAAAACAGTTGTATTGCATTAAAAAAAACAGACAAACAAAACACAAAGTTTGCAGACTTGGTATTTTATTAAATGTCCTTTGACCAGTATCTGGCCCCTTGGAGTGCCTCTGGTGTTGCCGCAAAGAGGTCCTCCATTGTGCATGTGGCAGGGCTCAGGGTGCATTGCAGCAGGTGGTCAGTGGTTTGCTCTTCTCCGCACTCGCATGTCATGGATTCCACTTTGTAGTCCCATTTCTTGAGGTTGGCTCTGCATCTCGTGGTGCTAGAGCACAATCTGTTCAGCGCCCTCCAAGTCACCCAGTTTCCTGTGTGCCCAAGAGGGAGTCTTTCATTTGGTATCAGCCATTGATTGAGGTTCTGGGTTTGAGCCTGCCACTTTTGGACTCTCGCTTGCTGAGGTGTTCCAGCAAGTGTCTCTGTAGGAGAGAATGCCTCTAGAACATGGCCATATAGCCCGAAAAAACCTATAACAACCCAATGATTCCAGCCATGAAAGCCTTCGACAATACATTGTCTCTGTAGATCTTAGAAAACTATTCCTTGATTTAAGTCGTTGACATGCTGGCTGATACCCAAACAGAGATGTCACTGCCTTGATCCTTTCACTATTGGTTGCTACTTCCTGGCGGATGTCAGGTGGTACAATACCAGCTAAACAGTGTAATTTCTCCAGACTGATCACACAGGATGAAAGCTGGGTCCATTACTCTGATCCTGAGAGTAAAATCCAGTCGATGCAATGGAAGCATCATGACTCTCCCCCTCCAAAGAAGGCACGTGCCCAACTCTTGGCAGGCAAGTTCATGCTCACAGTATGTTGGGACCAGCATGTATGGATGGATTTCCTAGCAAAGGGGACCATGATCATTGGGAAGTTTCCCTGCCGTGGATGTTGTGGGAGGCCATCCAAACCTAGAGACAATGTGGCATGCTCCCCAAAGGTGTCCACCTTCTGCAAGATAATGCACCAGTCCACAAGTCACCTGTTGCCCAAATGGAAGTACGCTCCTGTGGCTTTGAAATTCGACTGCATCCCCTTAATCCCCAGACTAGGATTTGGTTTCAACTGGCATGACTAATTTATTGGTTTAATGAATTGTTTTAATGTTTTAATGTATTTGTTTATTATTTATATGATGATAGCATCGTTTGGTGCTTATGTGAGGCTGCCTTAAGTCCCTTCTTGGGGGGAGAAGGTTGGGGTAAAAGTGTGCAAAATAAATAAATAAATAAATAAACAATTGACCCAAACTCGCACTATCGGACTTAGAATCATAGAGTTGGAAGAGACCTCATGGGCCATCCAGTCCAACCCCCTGCCAAGAAGCAGGAAAATTGTATTCAAAGCACTCCTGACTGATGGCCATCCAGCCTCTGTTTAAAAGCTTCCAAAGAAGGAGCCTCCACCACATTCTGGGGCAGAGAGTTCCACTGCTGAACGGCTCTCACAGTCAGGAAGTTCTTCCTAATGTTCAGATGGGATCTCCTTTCTTGTAGTTTGAAGCCATCGTTCCATTGCGTTCTAGTCTCCAGGGAAGCAGAAAACAAGTTTGCTTGCTCCCTCCTCCTTGTGGCTTCCTCTCACATATTTATACATGGCTATCATCATGTCTCCTCTCAGCCTTCTCTTCTTCAGGCTAAATATGCCCAGCTCTTTAAGCTGCTCCTCATAGGGCTTGTTCTCCAGACCCTTGATCATTTCAGTCACCTTCCTCTAGACACATTCCAGCTTGTCAACATCTCCCTTCAATTGTGGTGCCCAGAACTGGACACAGTGTGATTCCAGGTGTGGTCTAACCAAGGACAGAATAGAGGGGAAGCATAACTTCCCTGGATCTAGGCACTAGACTCCTATTGATGCAGGCCAAAATCCCATTGGCTATTTTTTGCCGCCGCATCACATTGTTGGCTCATGTTTCAACAATGACGTTATTGTTGAAGGGCAATCATTTTTCAGATGACGAGACTCTAATTTCCAAAGTCACAATGTGGCTTTTGGAGCAACCTGTCGACTTCTACAATCGAAGTGTTGACAGTGGCTTCAAAAGATGGGAGAAGTGTGTGTCTCGAGGTGTCACCAATGGAAAGAACTGGACCAAGTTTAATTGCTCTCCGTCCACAGGAAGCAGGTCAGGGGAAATCTTGAATGAACGCCCCTCATAGCTATGTTATCTGGAATATCAGTATCTTCTATCACAGTGCTTCTCAACCTTCCTAATGCTGCGACCCCTTAATACAGTTCCTCATGTTGAGGTGACCCCCAACCATAACATTATATTTGTTGCTACTTCCTAACTGTTATATTGCTACTGTTATGAATCGTAATGTAAATATCTGATATGCAGGATGTATTTTCATTCACTGGACCAAATTTGGCACAAATATCCAATACACTCAAATTTAAAGACTGGTGGGGTTGGGGGGGATTGATTTTGTCATTTGGGAGTTGTAGTTGCTGGGATGTATAGTTCACCTACACTCAAAGAGCATTCTGAGCTCCACCAACGATAGTATTGAACCAAACTTGGCACACAGAACTCCCACGACCAACATAAATTACTGGAAGGGTTTGGTGGGCAGTGTCCTTTGATTTTGGAGTTGTAGTTCACCTACATCCAGAGATCACTGTGGAATCAAACAATGATGGATTTGGATCAAACTAGGCTCGAATATTCCAAATACCCAAATATGAATACAGATGGAGTTTGGGGGAAATAGACCTTGATATTTGGGAGTTGTAGTTACTGGGATTTATAGTTCACCTATAATCAAAGAGCATTCTGAGCTCCACCAACGATAGTATCGAACCAAACTTGGCACACAGGACTCCCATGACCAACAGAAAATACTGGAAGGGTTTGGCGGGCAGTGTCCTTTGATTTTGGAGTTGTAGTTCACCTATATCCAGAGATCACTGTGGACTCAAACAATGATGGATCTGGACCAAACTCTACACAAATACTCAGTACGCCCAAATGTGAACACTGGTGGAGCATTCTAAACTCCACCAACAAAGGAACTGAATCAGACTTGGCACTCAGAACTCCCACGACCAACAGAAAATACTGGAAGGGTTTGATGAGCATTGACATGGAATTTGGGAGTTGTAGTTCACCTTACATCCAGAGAGAACAGTGGACTCAAACAATGATGGATCTGGATCTGGCACAAATAGAATTGAACCAAACTTGGTACACAGACAGGGGCAGCTCAACCCATTACGTAAACATTTGCAGTATAGTTGATTTTGCCCAGGGGCACTCTTGAGGCGCTCTTGGGGGGGGGGGGGGGAATAGACCTTGACATATGTGAGTTGTAGTTACTGGGATGTATAGTTCACCTACAATCAAAGAGCATTCTGAACTCCACAATGATGGAATTGAACCAAATATGGAACACAGAACTCCCACGACAAACAGAAAATATATATCAGTGATTGGTTTGGGGGGGGGGGGGGGGCAAAATACTGTTTGCTTACCATTGAAAATTACCTAGGGCCGCCGCTGTACACATAACTCACTGTACACATAACTCACATGAAACACTGAAAATACTGGGTTTGGAGGGCATTTACCTTGAGTTTTGGAGTTGTAGTTCACCTACATCCAGAGAACACTGTGGACTCAAACAATGATGGATCAGGGCCAAACTTGGCATGAGTACTCAATATGCCCAAATGTGAACACTGGTGGAGTTTGGGGAAAAAGATGATGACATTTGGGTGTTGTAATTGCTGGGATTTAGAGTTCCCCTACTATCAAAAAGCATTTTGAATTCCACCAATGATAGAATTGGGTCAAACATACCATGCAGAACCCCCATAACCACCAGAAAATACTGTGTTTTCTGATGGTCTTTGGAGACCCCTCTGACACCCCCCTCGCGACCCACCCAGGGGTCCCGACCCCCAGGTTGACAAACACTGTTTGAGTGTAATTCAGACTGCATCTAGAATTTTTGCAGTTTGCTCCACACAGCAACATTTTTGTTGCATTCCTTGCTCTGCTTTATGGAGAAGTACCATCTAATAACTACACATTATTTCTCACTCATGATGTGCCCCAACAAAACTGGTGTCCTGCAGAAGTTTTTCCAGGCAAGGGGTGAGAATGATATGCCTCTTTCAGGTTTGGTAGATTTTCCCTAGCCAGTGGCGAGGGATACTGGGAGCCCAGATCCAAAAACATCTGGAGAGTCTAAAAGATTACACGATGGGTTACAACAGCATTAAGTAATGCGTCAGCACCACCTTGTGGTCATAATAAATATTAAAGCAGGCATGGGCAAACTTGGGCCCTCCAGGTGTTTTGGACTTCAACTCCCACAATTCCTAACAGCCTTGTTATTTCCATGCTGCAGTTCCTTGTTTGATTCATACTCAAATTTTGGGGTTTTGCCTTGGAAGTGCCAGTATTTGTTGTCATGAACTCTAATGGACTATTGCCTGGATTTGTTGTTTCTATCTTTTCTTTCTACCTAATTGGATTTACCTATTTTTGTGGATTGCTTTTTTACTGCTACTGCTTTTAATTATCTTCAATAAACTGCTTGCATTTTACTCAACCGTGTGGTGTTCAAAGTCAGAGGGCTTCCTAGCCTGGAGTGCAACAGTAGGTGCGAATGTTTCAATTGGCCACCTTGATTAGCATTTAATGGCCTTACAGTTTCTAGGTGTGGCTTGTTACTGCTTGGGGGAATCCTTTGTTAAGAGGTGACAATAACAATAATAGATACACGTCTCTCTTCATGGCTTATGACACGGTACAGCATGGTTAAAACACATAGTTAAGATATATGTGTGTGTGTGTGTGTGTGTATAGTTTTTTCGATAGAGTTACAAGCTGGGTAGATGCAGGGAATGCCGTGGATGTGGCGTACCTGGATTTCAGTAATGCCTTCGACAAGGTCCCCCACGACCTTCTGGCAAGGAAACTAGTCCAATGTGGGCGAGGCAAAACTATGGTGAGGTGGATCTGGAATTGGTTAAATGGACAAACCCAGAGGGTGCTCACCAATGCTTCCTCTTCATCTTGGAAAGAAGTGACAAGTGGAGTGCCGCAGGGTTCCGTCCTGGGCCCGGTCCTGTTCAGGATCTTTATTAATGACTTAGATGAAGGGTTAGAAGGCAGGATCATCAAGTTTGCAGACGACACCAAATTGGGAGGGAGAGCCAATACTCCAGAGGACAGGAGCAGGATTCAAAACGATCTTGACAGATTAGAGAGATGGGCCAAGAATAACAAAATGAAGTTCAACAGTGACAAATGCAAGATACTCCACTTTGGCAGGAAAAACGAAATGCAAAGATACAGAATGGGTGACGCCTGGCTCGAGAGCAGTACGTGTGAAAAAGATCTTGGAGTCCTCGTGGACAGGAAGTTAAACATGAGCCAACAATGTGATGTGGTGGCAAAAAAAGCCAATGGGATTTTGGCCTGCATCAATAAGAGCATAGTGTCTAGATCTAGGGAAGTCCTGCTACCCCTCTATTCTGCTTTGGTTAGACCACACTTGGAATATTGTGTCCAATTCTGGGCACCACAATTCAAGAGAGATATTGAGAAGCTGGAATGTGTCCAGAGGAGGGCGACTAAAATGATCAAGAGTCTGGAGAACAAACCCTATGAAGAGCGGCTTAAGGAGCTGGGCATGTTTAGCCTGAAGAAGAGAAGGCTGAGAGGAGATATGATAGCCATGTATAAATATGTGAGAGGAAGCCTCAGGGAGGAGGAGGGAGCAAGCTTGTTTTCTGCTTCCATGGAGACTAGGACGCGGAACAATGGCTTCAAACTACAAGAGAGGAGATTCCATCTGAACATGAGGAAGAACTTCCTGACTGTGAGAGCCATTCAGCAGTGGAACTCTCTGCCCCGGAGTGTGGTGGAGGCTCCTTCTTTGGAAGCTTTTAAACAGGGGCTGGATGGCCATCTGTCAGGGGTGATTTGAATGCAATATTCCTGCTTCTTGGCAGAATGGGGTTGGACTGGATGGCCTATGAGGTCTCTTCCAACTCTTTGATTCTATGATTCTATATCTCACACACAGAGAAAAAAGATTGGCCCTAATGCTAACAAAATTAAATGTGCATTTGGACTACAGTTCCTAACACTCTTCTGTTGCCTTGGGAATGTTAGGAATTATAGTCCAATGAAAACCATACTTCCTGCACACTGTTTTGTTGCTGATTTCACTGATCCACAAGTAATAATTACCTTTATTCCCCTTGTCCCTCCTTCAGTAAATCTCTGGGCAGATTATGCAGAATGTGGATTTTCCTCCTGTCCATCCCTGCTGAGCTTCGGCAAGATCCCTGTCAGATGCCTTTGTATCACCTGTCCATCACTGGCATTTTAAATCTCGTGAAAGCTGCAATGATACACCTCCCGTCTCCTTATCGCATATCACTCTTTTCAAACACGGAGCGTCTACATCACTGAGGATTTCCTTTGTTATCCTATACAAGCATTACTTGGAGCGCTCACTCTTCAGATGCGGAGATATAGTCACCTTAAGCCTTCCAGCTTTCGTTCTCTCCACTTTAATATACATTACAAGTGAACCCCTATGTGAATGCATGAACTTGCTTATGTATTTAAATACCTATATTCTGCCTTTGTGCCATCGCTCCTGGGGGCTATAACTCTTAGTGAAAGAGGCATGGATGTGACATCTTTCCCCAGGGGATTGCTTCTTGCCCCCCTTTAGGAAAACTGGAACTCCCAAGGACCAAAACACTGTAGATAACTCAAAATAGGTTTTATTGTTCACAAAGAGTTATCCCTTTAAGGCAATAAGCTGGAAGTTTCAAAGTTTTGCAGCTGAGAAGCTTTTCCAGGTCCCTCTTTCTCAATGGCTGTGAATGCCGGAGCAATCCGCAACCCCAGTCCAAATGGCCTATGTTTGAAGACACAAAGTCTTCCTCTGGTGCCAAAGGACTGGTTTGAAGGCACTTGAGACTTCTCAACGTCGTCTAGGTTGATCTGAACATGAAGCATATGTCTCAAGGGTAAAAACCTCAGAATTGGTGCTGAGAGGTAACTTAATCAAGGGCTTTTAGAGCCAAGTCTTTCTCTCACGTCCATCTGATAGAAAGTTTGATGGTGGAATGAAAAAGGAAACACTGTCCTGCCCTCTAGGAAGAGGTGGGGTCAAACAATTGAGCTGAGGAAGCAATATAACTGGTGCAAACAACATTGATTGACAGCTATAAATAACCAATCAATCCAACTATACATTTACAGGGTAAAAAGGCAAAATCAGGCATGATACAACAGTTCAAATCCTGCAACTCACAGTTTTACATATAGGTGGTGCCACTCGCGCAGTCTTCGAAGATAATAAAGTGTCAATTTTTGGGCACAACAATCCAAGAAGATTATGGATAAACTGAAATGCGTCCAAATAAGGGCAACCCAAATTCAAAAGGCCTGGAAATTATGAAGTGCAATAAGTTCTGTTGAAAATCGAACCCCAAAATGATGAACACTATGGATGCAGTGGTGCAGGAGCTGCGATGGTGCAATGGGTTAAACCCTTGTGCTGCTGAACTGCTGACCTAAAGGTTGGCAGTTGGAATCCGTGGGACAGGGTGAGCTCCCGCTGTTAGCTTCAGCTCCTTCCAACCTAGCAGTTTGAAAACAGGCTAATGTGAGTACATCAATAGGTACTGCTTTGGTGGTGTGATGAAGTGTAAATTTTTATTTACAGTTATGTATTGTTATAGATAAGTGTTTGTAAGTGTAAGTATATAGTATTGCATAATATTGGGAGATGGTAGCCAGCTTAGCTCGCTTTGAGCTGAGTTGCTATAGAGCAGCCATTTTAAAGCAGTCAGTCTGTGGTCGGTGAACTGTAGAGGTGGCTGGTTCTGTTGTGTGTGGAGAACCAGTGAGGTATCCTGTAGTAAAAGAACTACAGGGGAAGGCTGATTCTTTGATATTAAGAATCAGGAAGGTTTTGGCTTTGAGCCAATATAGTTTAGATAAGTTGAGTGACTTATTTATATTAAAAGTAACAGTTGTGGAAAAAAGAGGGGAAGCCCTAATAAGCATCTTTATTGTAACAGAACCATTATAAAGAAACAATAAGCATGTGCCTGAACCAATCTGTTAAAGAAAGAAATATCTTTTTAAAGGAACTAAGTTTGAGACCAATATGTCAGAAGAATTAATCCTCCTAAGAGTTATTTAGGAACTGTTATGAATGTAACCTTTGAAGATCTGTACCTCTAAGAGAAAGGAAACGTTGAAACCATCAAGCTTCTGTACCTCAATAAACTTGTTACAAGGTTCTTGTGGGTTTTTTCGGGCTATAGGGCCATGTTCTAGAGGCATTTCTCCTGACGTTTCGCCTGCATCTATGGCAAGCATCCTCAGAGATAGTGAGGAAACAACTAGGCACATCTTAACACCTCTCAACAAAAGATTTTCCCAGGCTCAGCCAGGCCTTCAAATGCTAATGAAGGTGGTCAGCTGAAACATTCACACCTAGCTTCAGCAGAGAGCTCTTTGCCCCACCCCAGTCATTCCACAGATATATAAACCCATTGTCCTATTTCCAACAGACCTCACTACCTCTGAGGATGCTTGCCATAGATGCAGGCGAAACGTCAGGAGAAATGCCTCTAGAACATGGCCCTATAGCCCGAAAAAACCCACAAGAACCTAGTGATTCCAGCCATGAAAGCCTTCGACAATACAAAGAAACATCTTTTTAAAGGAACTAAGTTTGAGACCTGTTTGTCAGAAGAATTAGTCCTCCTAAGAGTTATTTAGGAACTGTTATGAATGTAACCTTTGAAGATCTGTACCTCTAAGAGAAAGGAAACATTGAAACCATCAAGCTTCTGCACCTCAATAAACTTTTTACAGTTTCTTTTTTAAAGTCAAGCCTATGTTACCATTCCTTTCCAAGTCAAGTCACGCTATATATTGAAGAAAGACCAAAGCAACATTACAAGCTATTGGTTGTGTTATCAATATAATAAGGTGGCTCCTTTTACCAACTCTCTACATATTGATAGTAGTAATATTTATACATCCTTGCAATTTGGTGGCATCATTGCAAATTAGTGGCCAAGCCTTTACAATTAGTAGCAGTAATATATGGGCTCCTTCACAGGCGGGAAGGCAAAGACGCTCCAAGCAGTCATACTGGCCACACGATCACATGACCAAAGCCGGAAATGAAAGGAAAAGCCTTTGCCTTTGTCTGTGTATTTGTGTTTCATTGTATTTCATTGTGAAAAGGCATTGAATATTTGCTTGTGTCTATTTATATGCTCCAATCCACTCTGAGTCCCTTTGGGGAGAAGGGCGGAATATAAATAAAGTGTTGTTGTTGTTATTTGAAACACAACAAGATGAGTCCACAGCAGACACTCTGCTGGCTGTTGTATTGGATCACACGTCGGACACTTCCCAAGTGTCTAGGACTGTGTGATGTATCGGCGAATAATGCGTGCAGATCCCAGTAAGGTGTCCTTTTGCCGCTGGCAGATGATAATCTTGTCAGCGCTGATTGTGTTTAAGTGCAGGCCAAGGTCTTTAGGCACTGCACCCAGTGTGCCGATCACTACTGGGACCACCTTGACTGGTTTGTGCCAGATTCTTTACAGTTCGATCCTTAAATCCTCATATCGTGTCAGCTTTTCCAGTTGTTTCTCATTAATCCTGCTGTCACCTGGGATTGCAACATCGACAATCCATACTTGGGGAAGGAGTAATTGTTGGGATATTTGTGTTATTATTATTGTTGTTGTTCCTTCTCCAACAGCCCTTTAGCAAGGAGCTTGGAAAAGGTGCTCTTTTTTAGGACTACAATTCCCAGAATCCCCAAGCCAATAGAGCAGTGTTTCTCAACCTGGGGGTCGGGACCCCTGAGGGGGTCACGAAGGGGTGTCAGAGGGGTCGCCAAAGACCACCAGAAAACACAGCATTTTCTGTTGGTCATGGGGGTTCTGTGTGGGAAGTTTGACCCAATTCTATCATTGGTGGGGTTCAGAACGCTCCTTGATTGTACGTGAACTATAAATCCCAGTATCTACAACTCCCAAATGTCAAAGTCTATTTTCCCAAAACCACATCAGGGTTCACATTTGGGTATATTGAGTATCCTTGCCAAGTTTGGTCCAGATCCATCATTGTTTGAGCCCACAGTGCTCTCTGGATGTAGGTGAACTACAACTCCAAAACTCAAGGTCAATGTCCACCAAACCCTTCCAGTATTTTCTGTTGGTCATGGGAGTTCTGTATGGGAAATTTGGCCTAACTCTCTTGTTGGTGGGGATCAGAATGCTATTTGATTGTAGGTAAACTATAAATCCCAGCAACCACAACTCCCAAATGACAAAATCAACTTTTTTGAGTGAAGGACATACATTGGGTTGTTAGGTGTCTTGTGTCCAAATTTGGTGGGAATTCGTCCAGTGGTTTTTGAGTTCTGTTAATCCCACAAACGAACATTACATTTTTATTTATATAGATATCGTCTGGGCGGACGGCAGGATGGCAATCTGTCGGGGGGTGCTTTGCATGAGATTTTGGGGGTTACCACAACATGAGGAACTGTATTAAGGGGTCGTGGCATTAGGAAGGTTGAGAACCACTGCAATAGAGGGATTCTGGTGGCATCCCCTTCTCTGGAGGTTTTTAAGCAGAAGCCGGATGGCCATCTGTTGGGAGGGCTTTGACGGTGTCATCTTGTGGTCTCTTCCAGGTCGATTCTATCAACTTCTTCAGATGCAGACGCATAGGATCCAGCCTGCCCCGTACTGGCCTACTAGATGGAGCCAGAGTCCCATAGACAGACACTTTCATTTGCTGAATTCCTGCAAAACAACCATTCTGGACACTCCTGCCCTAGAAAAAGGGAAATGTTTTCAGAGGAAGCTCTCTTCCCTCCATACGTTGTCTCTCCTGGCCCAGTAACCCAGCCTCTGTGCGCATGAAAGATGCATGAAATGACAGCAGCCGGCAAGGCAGCCAAAAGGTCAGTGCGCACAGCGAGGAAATGCTCCCCAACGTCTCTGTTGCTGGATTCCTCGAAAGGCTTCTTGAGTACCGGGATGCTCTTGCTTTCGTGCCAAACACCAGGGTGGTATCTACACTGTACAATGAATAGAGTTTGGCATCACTTGAACTGCCATGGTTCAATACTATGGAACCAGAGGAGTTGTAGTTAAGTTATACAAGGTCTTTCACCTTTTCTGGCCAAGAGTGCCGGTGCCTCACCAAACTACAACTCCCAGGATTGCATAGTACTGAGCCATAGCATGTAAAGTGGTGTCAAACAGGGATGTGTTATTGCCCCAACTTTATTTTCCATCTTCATTGCTATAATACTTCACCTTGTTGATGGGAAGCTTCCCACCGGAGTGGAAACCATCTATTGGACAGATGGCAAGCTATTCAACCTCAGCAGACTGAAAGACAAATCCAAGGTTACAACAACATCTGTTATAGAATTCCAGTATGCTGATGACAACGTCGTCTGAGCGCATTCAGAAGAAGATCTACACGCCACTCTAAACACCTTCGCAGAAGCATACGAGAAGCTCGGCCTCTCATTGAACTGAGAAAACCAAAGGTCTCTTCCAGCAGTCACCAGCCAATCCCTCTGCAAGGCCAGAAATACAGCTTAATGGTGTAACATTAGAAAATATCGACCATTTACACTCCCTTGGCAGCCACCACTCCACAAAAGTCAACTGTGACACTGACATACAACACTGCCGGAGCTCTGCGAGTGCAGCATTTTTTCGAATGAAGCAGAGTGTTTGAGGACCAGGACATCCATCGGGATACCAAGGTGATTGTTTATAAAGCAATTGTCCTCCCAACCCTGCTATATGCCTGCGAAACGTGGACTCTCTACAGACGTCACATGCAACTCCTGGAACGATTCCATCAGCGCCGCCCCTGAGAAATCCTGCAAATCTATTGGGAAGACAGGCGGACAAACGTCAGTGTGGTGGAAGAAGCTAAGACCACCAACATTGGAGCGATACTCCTACATCATCAACTACGCTGGACCGGCCATGTTATCCGAATGCCCTATCACCATCTCCCAAAGCAGTTTATTTATTTATTTAATGCATTTCTACCCCGCCCTTCTCCCCCCAAAGGGGGACTCGGTTACTCTATTTCAAACTCAAGGACAGAATACAGAAAGTTGGTATTTTATTTATCGTGTCATCTGCAACCGGAACATTGTACTACATTTCCAACAGGACAAAACAAACAAACAGATTTTTAAAAAAACACACAAATTTTGCAAACTTGGTAACTGATTAAATGTCCTTTGTCCAGTATCTGGCCACTTGGAGTGCCTCTGGTGTTGCCGCAAGAAGGTCCCCCATCATGCATGTGGCAGGGCTCAGGTTGCATTGCAGCAGGTGGTCAGTGGTTTGCTCTTCTCCACACTCGCATGTCGCGGATTCCACTTTGTGGCCCCATTTCTTAGATTGGCTCTGCATCTCGTGGTGCCAGAGCGCAGTCTGTTCAGCGCCTTCCAAGTCGCCCAGTCTTCTGTGTGCCCAGGGAGGAGTCTCTCATCTGGTATCACCCACGGATTGAGGTGCTGGATTTGAGCCTGCCATTTTTGAGCTCTTGCTTGCTGAGGTGTTCCAGCGAGTGTCTCTGTAGACCTAAGAAAACTATTTCTTGATTTAAGTCCTTGTCATGCTGGCTGATACCCAAACAAGGGATGAGCTGAAGATGTCTCTGCCTTGGTCATTTCACTATTGGCTGCTACTTCCCGGCAGATGTCAGGTGGTGCAATATCGGCTAAGCAGTGTAATTTCTCCAGTGGTGTTGGGCGCAGACACCCCGTGATAATGCAGCATGTCTCATTAAGAGCCACATCCACTGTGAGATGTGTTCCACACTGGGCATGCGTACTCAGCAGCAGAGTAGCATAGCGCAAGGGCAGATGTCTTCACTGTATCTGCTTGTGATCCCCAGGTTGTGCCAGTCAGCTTACGTATGATATTGTTTCTAGCACTCACTTTTTGCTTGATGCTTCTTGTAGGTCAGAGCACGGTCCAGAGTGACTCCCAGGTATTTGGGTGCTGCCAGAAGGGACAGAGAGTTTCATCCATGCTAATGATCGTGCCATCACCGCTCAAGCAGGAAGCTTTGAGATGGTAGAACAGAAGCTTTCCGAAGCTCTAGGTGCTCTTACTTCCTACTACAGGGAAAACCAGCTGATCCCCAACACATCCAAAACACAGACATGTGCCTTTCATCTCAAGAACAGAGAAGCATCCCGAGCTCTGAAGATCACCTGGGAAGGAATCCCACTGGAGCATTGCAGCGCACCCAAATACCTGGGAGAATGTTGGTGAAATTTAAAGATGGACTCAAATCCAACCTTAAAAACTGTGGCGTTGACACTGAGAACTGGGACGCCCTGATCCTTGAGTGCTCTATCTGGAAGCCAGCTGTGACCAGCAGTGCTGTAGAATTTGAAGAGGCAGGCACGAATGGAGGGTGAAGGAGAGAAACGTGCCAAGAGGAAGGTGCGTCAAGCTAACCCCGACCGGGACCAATGCCCTCACTGCAGGAGACGATGCAGATCAAGAATAGGGCTCCACAGTCACCTACGGACCCATCACCAGGACACCTTACTTGGACAACAAGGGATCGCCTAAGTAAGTAAAGTGTCAAACTGCATTCATTCTACAGTGTGGATGCACTCCTTGCCTTTCACATTAAGGATGGGTTTGCAGAATGACCATTCAGATCAAATAGGAGACAAGTGGGTTTATCTTCCAGTGCTTGGATATAGAATAGCTTTTCACTCTGTCTCTGTGCCTTCAATCCAACTTGAAGTTCATGACCTTCATAGGATTTTCTTGTTAGGAGCCTTCTAGTAATTTCCAGCCTAAATCAACCCCTAAATCATAGGGGTTTCTTGGCAAGATTTGTTCAGATGTTTGCTATTGTCTTCCAGAGGCTGAGAGAGTATAACTTACCAAAGGTGGCCCAATGCGCTTCATGGCTGAATGGAGATCCAAATTCATCTCCAAGGTCATTATCCCATGCACCATACTCATTTCCTTAGCTAAGGAATCCTCAGGTGCTTTTGCTGGTTCCTTCCTCTGAAACACAGCCTGAAGCACCTAGTATTTGCTAGTGGTCTCCCATCCAAGTTCTAACCAGGGCTAACCCTGCTTAGATTCGAATACCAAAACTGATGCCTTTAGGACATGAATCCCCATACGATAATCAGGTGGCACATCTATTCACTTCCATGTGTTCAGATGGAGACATTGGGGCCGCCGTGGTGCAATGGGGTTAAACTTTTGTGCTGCTGAACTACAGGTTGGTAGTTCGAATCCATGGGAAGGGGTGAGCTCCTGTTAGCTCTAATTCCTGCCAACCTAGCAGTTCAAAAACATGCAAATGTGGTTAAATAGGTACCGTTTTGGCGAGAAGGGCATAAGGCACTCTGAGCAGTCATGTTGAATGAAAAGTAATGCCTCCACCTTCGTAACTCAACAGATGGCAGTACTGGCATGCGGCAGATACTGGCTTGTTCAGTAAGACTCTCCTCTACAGTTCCATTTTGGCAAGAAGCCTTAGCATTGCTCCCATTAGAAAACGCATAAGGATGTGTGTGAACTATGATTTCCAGAATTGTGGGTCAGTCATCCCCAAACCCTGCCATTACTTAAAGTTGGCCATGTCGGATCTGTGTGCCAAGTTTGGCCCAGATCTGACAGCCGCTGGGTTCAGTGAATATCTAGGTAGGGGTGAACTACAACTCCCAGATTCCCAGGGCAATCACCCCCAAGCTCAGCCAGTATGCACAATTGGTTCTGTGTGCCAAGTTTGGTCCCGATCCATCGTTGGCTGAGATCACAGATTTCTGGATAAGGGTGAACTACAGCTCTCAGGGTAATCACCCCTAAACTCTGTATGGACAATTGCCCATGGTGGGTCTGTGTGCCAAGGACCATCATTGGTGCAGTTCAGAGTGCTCTTAGATTGCAGGTGAACTATGCATCCCAGTCCCTACAACTCCTACAAATCATTATGAATTCTCTCCAAACCTCTCCAGTATGTTCAGTTGATCAATTCCTCTGCTGTGCGCCACAGGAAAGGGATGGAACAGGATAAGGGAGAAGCAGTGGATGGGGTCATGCAAATGAAGATAGAAAGGAACACTGGGATGTGCTTGCTATAACCTGCAATGTCCTTCGAGAGTGACTTGCCATCTTCTCTGCACTGGAAACAATAGCCTATTTGTGGATGCTGTGTGAACAGACACCTGTGCCACACTTTTATTATGTGTATAGATGTGAGTATATTTCAATGGGAAGTATTTCAATGGGAAGTGTGGGCCTGCTTTTGGCTGATGAGATAGGATTGTTGTTGTTTGCTTTCAAGTCGTTTCAGACTTAGGTTGACCCTGAGCGAGGGCCAGGTAAATGACCTTGGAAGGCCGCATCTGGCCCCTGGGTCTTAGTTTGAGGACCCCTGCTATAAAGGCGTGTGCTGGTATGGCTGTACCAGGAGCTTCAGCTTCATTTCCTTTCTACTGAGTGTTTGCATATATTCCAAGTTTCCATGCATTTGCAACAAGGTGGCATCCCTTGGTTTGGAATCATAGGGCTAACCACCCGTCTTTTGGTTCTGCCCCTTTCCCCAGGGCCATGAGAAGAGAGGGAGCCATTTTTTAGTTCAGTCTTATAAATGGAAAAAAGCTAAGCTACAGGACATGGATTAGCTCCATCCATAGAACACCTTTATTTCCTACAGCATCTGGGGCAGAAATTCCGGGGAAAAACAGTCCCAAAGCTCTGGCTGGGAGCTTACAGCCTTTCAGCTTTACAGCATCTGAGGGAAACAGTCCTAAAGTTTCGGAAGAAAACAGTTTACAGACCCAAAGAACTCCAGCGGGAGAATCTACATAGCCTTGACTGGTAGGTCTACTCGGGACCCAAGACGCAGATTGGATCCGGTAGTAGAACCCACATCAGCAAAGCTTAGACTGTAGATTGCCGGGGGGGGGGGGGGTTTAAAAAGGGCTTTCCTTGTTAAAGAAAGAAATATTTGTTGTTTTATTGAAGACCTAAGCAATAATAAACATTTCAAGCCTTCTAAAGACTGTGTATGGGAAAATCCTTGAAGGCCTCTCACCTGAGGCACCCCAGCTCCCCGCTGTTTAAAACACGTCCTGTTTAAAAAATCAATTATTACAGGCCCAGCGCGTGGCAGAACAGCATGGAATTTGAGAAAAATGAATGGAAACCCATCCACTGGGGCAATTTTGGAGTAATTTGGATCTTGCAGTTCTAGGTATGGGATAATCGTCAATCTATCCAAATTGTTTACAGCTTTCCTAAATACTCCAGAAGTTCACCCCTAAATAAAGAGAAAATAAAGGAAAATGGTGGAAGGGGGGGAAAAAACTACACAGCAATTGCGCAACCAGCTTCGTTAGAACAACTCAGCAAAATAAAATTCCGGTTTATTGTTGGACAACATTTGTTTTTCACACATACATCAAACAGGCCAAAAAAAGAGAAAGAAAATTAACAGCAACTTCATAAAAGACAAAATAAAAGAAGAGGGGGGGAAAAGGAGAGGAGGAAAAAAAACAAAAGAAAAAAAAAACCCTTTTTATCTTTGGCCTTGCCATCTCATACAAACCCACTACTTATGGTACAGCTAAAAGTACATACACAAAAAAGAGTTACTGGAATGCTCAGAATAAAGATTGTGGAATTATTTTTTTTTTGCATTTTTGAAAAAAATTCTTTACAAGGTTTTCCTCTTAAATTTTAACTTTCTCATTTTTGAGATTATTATGGTTTCTTTTTGGATATGGTCACACCACAAGTAAAGCCAAGAAAAAAATTACTAATTTTTTTTGCGGCTTGTTTTGTATCAGGAATAGAGCGAGAGAGAGAGAGGAAAAAACCCTGCACTTCAAAGCCCCGCCCTCCTCCCTTTTGGTCAATCGGAGATCGCGTTAAAAATGGCTGACCTCGTCCCAATATGTACAAAAATATAAAATGTAAATAAAAAATACAAACAAATTCTCCTTTAAAGTTACTTTTTTTTTTAAGGAAGTAAGCTGGGCCTTGAAGTTGTCAGTGTTTTTTTCTTTTAAGGGGGGAGAAAAAAGGGGAAGGGACGGAGAAACCGAGCCAATTCCCAACCCCAAGGTGGCATCATCATCCTAATGAGCAAAAAGGAAGGAAGAAGAGAGTATATTTACTATTCCTTTCCTTCTTTGAATTTTCGTAAAATTGGGAGAAATGGCTGCGGCGGAACTGGCTTTTCCTTGTTTTGTTTTGAATTTATTTTTTCCTGCTCTACTTGGTGACAAGTGACCACAGCAAGGAGAGGGGGGGAACCGGGGGGGGACGACACGCAATTATGCTTCGCAACGGGAACTTTTTTTTTCTTCCAAAGGTGAAGTCGGTCGCGCTGGCCTTTTTAAAAATTTTTTGTTTTTTCCTTTTCTTTTTAAAGTTAAAAAAAATTGTGTGTGTGGATCTCTTTAGATCGCTCCGCTCCCTAATCGTCCTCGTCGGTTTTCTGCTTCTTAGGATCGACGTCGTCATCCTGTAATAATAATAATAATAAAACAATTACATTATATATCTTTGTTTGCATTGCAGAAAACAATGCCACAAAAGGGTTTTCTCAAAGTAAAGACTTGTTTCGTTTTGTTTTTCTCTCTCCATGGATCCAGCTAGAGCAGTGTTTCTCAACCTGGGGGTCGGGACCCCTGGAGGGGGGGGGGTTTGCAAGGGGGTGTCAGAGGGGTCACCAAAGACCATCAGAAAACATAGTATTTTCTGTTGGTCATGGGGTTCTGTGTGGAAAGTTTGGTCCAATTCTATCGGTGGGGTTCAGAATGCTATTTCATTGTGGGTGAACTAGAAATCCCAACAACTACAACTCCCAAATGGCAAGGTCTATTTTCTCCAAACTCTACCAGTGTTCACATTTGGGCATATTGAGTATTTGTGCCAAGTTTGGTCCAAATCCATCATTGTTTGAGTCCACAGTGATCTCTAGATGTAGGTGAACTACAACTCCCAAACTCAAGGTCAATGCCCACCAAACCCTTCTAGTGTGTTGATCAGTCATGGGAGTTCTGTGTGGCAAATAAGGTTCAAATATATCGCTGGTAGAGTTCAGAAAGCTCTTTGATTATAGGTGAACTATAAATCCCAGCAACTACAACTCCCAAATGACAAAATCAATCACACCCCCCCCCCAATCACCACCAGTATTCAGATGTGGGCGTATTGGGTATTTCTGCCCAGTTTGGCCAATGAATGAAAATACACCCTGTATATCTGATATTTACATTACAATTCATAACAATAGCAAAATTACAGTTATGAAGTAGCAAGAAATGTAATTTTATGGTTGGGGGTCACTACAACATGAGGAACGGTATTAAGGGGTTGAGGCATTCGGAAGGTTGAGAACCACTGATCTAGAGCAGTGGTTCTCAACCTGGGGGCCCCAGATGTTGTTGGCCTACAACTACCAGAAATCCCAGCCAGTTCACCAGTTGTTAGGATTTCTGGGAGTTGAAGGCCAAATACATTTGGGGACCCCAGGTTGAAAACCACTGATCTAGAGTGTTCCCCCACTTATCATGGATGTTCCGTTCTGGGACCACCCGCGATAAGTGAAAATAGGGACTCTATATACGTGGATCCGGTTTTTCTTCGTGAGCCAGAAGTTAGCGAAGTCAATAAGTCGCTCGGTGCAAAGTCCTCACTACCTCTGAGGATGCTTGCCATAGATGCAGGCGAAATGTCTGGAGAGAATGCCTCTAGAACATGGCCATATAGCCCCAAAAAACCTACAACAACCCAGTGATTCCGGCCATGAAAGCCTTCCGCAATGCCGAAGGGGGGGAGGGGGGGGGCTTTGACCAGGTTCCTGTGTTAAGGAAGCACTGGTGCTTCATTAAAACCACAAATCCCAGGCTTCCCTAGTATTGAACCAGGGATGTTAGGGCAAAATGTATTCTTTTTGACCCAACTTTTATCCTCCAACAAAAAATATTGGGCATTATGAGAAAGCTGCTGAAAATTCTAAGAGGGCCTTCTCTTTTGCAAGCATTTGCAAGGTTGTTGTAGGTTTTTCCGGGCTATATGGCCATGTTCTAGAAGCATTCTCTCCTGACGTTTCGCCTGCATCTATGGCAAGCATCCTCAGAGGTAGTGAGGTCTGTTGGAACTAGGAAAAAGGGTTTATATATCTGTTGAATGACCCGGGTGGGGCAAAGGACTCTTGTCTGCTGGAGCTGAGTGTGAATGTTTCAACTGACCACCTTAAGTAGCATTTGATGGCTTGGCAGTGCCTGGGGGAATCTTTTGTTGAGAGGTGATTTGCAAGGTTCTCCCATTGAGGGCTGCACAAAAGTTTGCAAAACATAGCATTTTGGACTACAATTTCCCGGCATCCTCATGCTAAAGCCAAAAAAAGGGGCCTCAATTTTCCTCCCCAGTACATTTCCATGGCTGAGGAAAGATTCGAACTCTGGTTTCCAAGAGTCATAGTCCAACATCACTTAATCCACTACTCTATGCCGGGTTTCCTTTTGGGAAACATTTCTTTTGTTGTTGATACTCTCGTTTCCGGAGCAAAATCACGTTTTTGGAACATTTCTGGTCTTTTTTCCCCAAGCAGGAAGTGGCTCTGAGGTCAACTAAATCAGAACCCAATGGGCTAATATTTGGAGAAAGTATTTTTTGGGATGCCATATATATCCTGAACTAAGGAAAGCATCACTGGACACTCACCTCGTCGTCCTCAGCTGCCCGTTTCCCTGTGGGACCTTCTGCTTCTTCATCCTCATCGCCATCCTCTTCCTCACCTGGAAGAAAACGAGTAAGAAAGGCTTAAGAGGGGGAGAAACTAGACAAAAGTAGGTCGAGAAAGTTGCAAAAATCCCATTACATTCACTTTGCAATTGAAGGCGGAGGAAAAACCACTCTGGTTTGGTTCAATCTAATGCCTGGATAGAAGTACTGTATATACTCGAGTATAAGCCTAGCTTTTCAGCCCTTTTAGGCTTATACTCGTGTCAAGGTTATTTATTATTTTACTCTGCTATTAGTATTATTTTATTACATTTATTATTTTACTCTATTATTATTACATTTACATTATTTTACTATATTATTATATTTATTGCATTTATTATGTTACTCTATTGTTATTATTACATTTACATTATTTTACTCTATTATTACTTTTATTTCAGTGATTATTTTACTCTATTATTACATATACATTATTTTACTGTATTATTATATTTATTGCATTTATTATTTTACTCTATTATTGTTATTACATTATTTTACTCTATTATTATTACATTTACATTTTACTGTATTATTATATTTCTTGCATTTATTATTTTACTCCATTATTGTTATTATTTTAACACTATTATTACTTTTATTTCATTGATTATTTCACTCTATTATTATTACATTTACATTATTTTATTATTACTTTTATTTCAGTGATTATTTTACTCTATTATCATTAAATTTACATTATTTTACTGTATTATTATATTTATTGCATTTATTATTTTACTCCATTATTGTTATTATTACATTTACATTATTTTACTCTATTATTACTTTTATTTCATTGATTGTTTTACTGTATTATTAATACATTTAAATTATTTTACTCTATTATTATATTTATTGCATTTATTATTTTACTCCATTATTATTATTATTATTATTATTATTACATTTACATTATTTTACTCTATTATTATATTTATTGCATTTACATTATTTTACTCTATTACTCTATTACTTTTATTTCATTGATCATTTTACTCTATTATCATTACATTTACATTATTTTACTGTATTATTATATTTATTTCATTTATTCCATTATTACATTTACATTATTTTACTCTATTATTATATTTATTGCATTTTTTATTTTACTCCATTATTATTATTATTATTATTACATTTACATTATTTTACTCTATTATTATATTTATTGCATTTACATTATTTTACTCTATTATCATTACATTTACATTATTTTACTGTATTATTATATTTATTGCATTTACATTATTTTACTCCATTATTATTATTATTATTATTACATTTACATTATTTTACTCTATTATTATATTTATTGCATTTATTATTTTACTCCATTATTGTTATTATTACATTTACATTATTTTACTCTATTATTACTTTTATTTCATTGATCATTTTACTGTATTATCATTACATTTACATTATTTTACTGTATTATTATATTTATTTCATTTATTATTTTATTCCATTATTACATTTACATTATTTTACTCTATTATTATATTTATTGCATTTTTTATTTTATTCCATTATTATTATTACATTATTTTACTCTATTATTATTATTATTATTACATTATTTTACTCTATTATTACTTTTTTCATTTCTTATTTTATTCTTATTATTACATTTACATTATTTTACTCTATTATTATATTTATTGCATTTATTATTTTACTCTATTATTACATTTACATTATTTTACTCTATTATTACTTTTATTTCATTATTAAAACTATATTTTTGGACTGCGTTGCCTAGTATATCTATGTATGTCGCTGGAACACCTCAGCAAGCGAGAATCCAAAAGTGGCAGGCTGTTCTAAGGACCCCCCAGCCCTAAAGTGGGGGTGTCAACACATCTTTACTAATTATCTTCAGCCAAAGTTTATTAAAACTATATTTTTGGACTGCGTTGCCTAGTATCTCTGTCTCTGGAACACCTCAGCAAGTGAGAATCCAAAAGTGGCAGGCTGTTCTAAGGACCCCCCACCCCTAAAGTGGGGGTGTCAACACAGGTTTACATTTATCTTCAGCCAAAGGTTATTAAAACTATATTTTTGGACTGCATTGCCTAGTATCTCTACATCTACAGAGACACTCGCTGGAACATCTCAGCAAGCGAGAGTCCAAAAGTGGCAGGCTCAAACCCAGAACCTCAATCAATGGCTGAGAGACTCCTTTCCCTCCAAGTGGCCTGATACTGGTCAAAGGACATTTAATCAACTACCAAGCTTGCAAACTTTGTGTTTTGTTTGTTTCTTAAAAAATGCAATATAACTTGTTTGGTTTGCTCCTGACACAATAAAAAAAATAAAAATTCAATCCCCATTAGGAATGTTTCCTTACGAACTCAAGGCACTGGTAATAATAATAATAATCAATGTCGCTATTTTATTTTAGTTAGTAATAACAGTCTAAAACTGTCCGTAAAGAGGCAGAAAAATCTATCAACAAACCAAGTGCAAATTTGAGGACTGCACCTCGTTGTTGAGGTCAACACTCCCAACGTAGGCACAGAAAGAACTGGCTTGGATTACTTCTGCGTCCCTTCTCCACTATGACGACTCCCTCTAATGAGGTCCGAGAGCCAGGACTCGTTAATTCCGAGGACGTTCCCCAATTGTTGTCTTGCAGTGGGAGACACAAGCCTTGCCAACGGGTTGTGTCCCAAAGAGCCAAAGTAAACAGAAACAAGACTCTCAAAGCCAGGGATGGGTCAGCTTGGGCCCTCCATGTGTTTTGGACTTCAACTCCCACAATTCCTAATTAGGAATTGTGGGAGTTGGAGTCCAAAACACATGGAGGGCCCAAGCTGACCCATACCTGCAAACCCTTCAGGTAACGAACCACATTGGCGTGTGTATACAAGAGAGACAAAGAGGCCGCCTAAGCCCTGCAAGATAAGTAGCCGGGGACATTTGAACTCTCCTCGTTTAGGTCATTAATCTGGCTTAAATTGTCACGGTGAGCCCTGAGGAGGGGAGATTAGGGTCACCTGGACATGAAGGAAGCCCCGCCCCTCCCACCTGCTCCATGTTGCCAGGATTAGACCCGGCAGGTGGCTCCAACGTAACCGGTTTCCTCTTGCAGCTCAAAAGAGGGGGAGTAAACAAAGACTAAGAGAGAGGGGCGGATGCAGAAAGCCTGAAAATGCACCCAGCAAAAATGTAAATACTTAGCAAACTTTGTTGTTGTTGTGTGCCATCCAAGTATTATGGGGATCTCAGGGGCTGAGAGAGTGTGACTCGACCAAAACCACCCAGGAAATGTACATACTTAGCAAACTTTGTTGTTGTTGTGCGGCATCCAAGTATTATGGGGGTCTCAGGGGCTGAGAGAGTGTGACTCTCCCAAAGCCACCCAGCAAATGTACATACTTAGCAAACTTTGTACTTAGCAAACAATTAATGTAATTTCATTGGTATCTATTAGGCCTGGTCAATCCATGGTTCTAAATGGTTCTAAAGTACTTAAAAAACTAAAGTTCTGGTGGTGAAAATTTCAGAACTCTAACAAAACCTTCAAAATTTAATTATTTCATTCTTGGTGATTTTTATGATAGAACCAATTAGGAACTGCCATTTATAATGAAATTTTGAGTTTTGTTGGAGTTCTGAAATTTTCACCACCAGAACTTTATAGTTTTGTAAATACTTTAGAACCATGGATTTTGAGTTTTGTCAAGTTCTGAAATTTTCACCACCAGAACTTTAGTTTTGTAAGTACTTTAGAACCATGGATTTTGAGTTTTGTTAAAGTTGTGAAATTTTCACCACCAGAACTTTAGTTTTGTAAGTACTTTAGAACCATGGATTTTGAGTTTTGTTAAGAGTTCTGAAATTTTCACCACCAGAAATTTTGTTTTGTAAGTACTTTAGAACCATGGATTTTGAGTTTTGTTAGAGTTGTGAAATTTTCACCACCAGAACTTTAGTTTTGTAAGTACTTTAGAACCATGGATTTTGAGTTTTGTTAAGAGTTCTGAAATTTTCACCACCAGAAATTTTGTTTTGTAAGTACTTTCGAACCATGGATTTTGAGTTTTGTTGGAGTTCTGAAATTTTCACCACCAGGTGCCTTGGACTATATTTGGGTTGGCTTATACTCGAGTATATACAGTATTTGAGAAAGTGTACTGGGTGTGTACGTAGATATGAATATTCTCTGTAATGATGGACGTTATGGGGATCCAAAGGAAGAGAAAGATGTCCTAAGTCCCAAGGACAATAAGCCCAGAAGGTTCCTTCCCCGGAGATGATGATGGTCTTCGCAGCTGCTCATTGCCATGGCTCCCAAGCTGCTTTCCTCCCTTCCCATCGCCATGGTCTCCCAGCAACCTTGCAAAAAATCCAACCGGTTATACAAAACAGCTTGGATGCCACAGGAAGCTCTCCGGTTACTGTTTTGTAATCACCGGTTTCCTAGAAAGGTTTGTGCCTTGAACCATGTTGCAGGATTGTTTGGAGTTGTTGCTTGCTTTCAAAAGGATGCAAAAGGCAAGAAAGGGAGGAAAACAAGCCATCCAATCTGCTTGTTCTTACTGTAAAGCAGGTACGGGCCAACATGGGCCCTCCAGGTGTTTTGGACTACAACTCCCATCATTCCTAACAGCCGGTAGGCTGTTAGGAATGGTGGGAGTTGTAGTCCAAAACACCTGGAGGGCCCATGTTGGCCCGTACCTGCTTTACAGCATGAACAAGCAGATTTCCCTTTTGTCAAGTCCCAGCCTGGTCATCAGCATATACGAGTTATCATCACCCACACATAACCCAAGAGAAAGACCCGAGATGTCATCCCAAAACAGGAAAATATTTGGATGCCTGTAGCTATGGTAAGCGATTGGCGGGAATCAAGGGATGAATCCTTCTGCTGGCACAGACTTTGCCGCTTTCAGTGCTTGCCAACAAGGCATTAATGGGTCAAAAAGGCAGGCGAGGACAAGGGAGGGCCAGGTTTTACGCAACGGCACCCAACTCATGGCTTCTTAGATCGGGTACTACATCTCAGCCTCATCTACATCGCAGGGGAGGACCACCAAGTGAGAAGAAAACTATATATCCTCTTTTGGGTAATTTTCAAATGCTGTTTTCCTTCCTACCCAAGGGAAAAATTGTTTTCTGATCAGATTTTGAGTTAGCTTCATGGTTTGGTACCCAAAGAGGAAGAACATTAAACTTTCTGAAAACTGATGATGGATATGTCATCAGTTGGGGACCCCCCTCCAAGCAACAAATCAATAGGAGCCTAGTGTCTAGAACTAGGGAAGTCATGCTACCCATGCTCTATTCTGCTTTGGTTAGACCACACCTGGAATATTGTGTCCAATTCTGGGCACCACAATTCAAGAGAGATACTGACAAGCTGGAATGTGTCCAGAGGAGGGCGACTAAAATGATCAAGGGTCTGGAGAACAAGCCCTATGAGGAGCGGCTTAAGGAGCTGGGCATGTTCAGCCTGAAGAAGAGAAGGCTGAGAGGAGATATGATAGCCATGTATAAATATGTGAGAGGAAGCCACAGGGAGGAGGGAGCAAGCTTGTTTTCGGCTTCCTTGGAGACTAGGATGCGGAACAATGGCTTCAAACTACAAGAGAGGAGATTCCATCTGAACATTGGGAAGAATTTCCTGACTGTGAGAGCTGTTCAGCAGTGGAACTCTCTGCCCCGGAGGGAGTGTGGTGGAGGCTCCTTCTTTGGAAGCTTTTAAGCAGAGGCTAGATGGCCATCTGTCAGGGGTGATTTGAATGCAATATTCCTGCTTCTTGGCAGAATGGGGTTGGACTGGATGGCCCATGAGGTCTCTTCCAACTCTTCGATTCTATGAAATGCTGCTCTGGGCAAGAGTGAAGAGAGAGGGAGCCAGGAAGACAGCTCCACCTTGTCTTCTGTGCTATGCTAATAATATAATATATTATGCTTGCCATAGATGCAGGTGAAACGTCAGGAGAGAATGCCTCTAGAACAGGCATGGGGAACCTTCGGCCTCCAGGTGTGGTGGACTTCAACTCCCACAATTCCTTGAGGCTCGGCATTCGTCCCAAAGGCTTACCTTGGCCCAAGGAATTGTGGGAGTTGAAGTCCACCACACCTGGAGGGCCGAAGGTTCCTGACCCCTGCTCTAGAACATGGCCATATAGCCCGAAAAAAACCTACAACCCAGTGCTTCTGGCCACGAAAGCTTTCGACAATAAAATATAATATACTGTATATACCTATAATATTTATATTACTAGCCATTCCCTCCATGCGTTGCTGTGGCCCAGTCAGTGTATGTGTTTTGTGTGTGTGTGTGTTTGCGTATATATATATGTGTGTGTGTGTGTGTGTGTGTGGTTTTGCTCATGCGTTGTAATATATTTTTGGTTGTTTTTTTTTGCTTTTTAAGTCTCTTCTGCTGTTTTTCAATGTTCTTATGAGTGATGGTCACTCATTGGCCTGATAGGTGTATTGTGTCCAAATTTGGAGTCAATTTTTTCAGTGGTTTTTGAGTTATGTTAATGCCACAATCAAACGTAATATATTATGATATATTTTATATTAGATGTAATCTTACTAATAATATTACAATATAATGGTATAGTACAATATAGTAATATATAATACTGATACTGTAATATGCTAATAATATAATATATTGTATGTATATACATCTTGTAAGCCGCTCTGAGTCCCTTTTGGGATGAAAAGGGTGGCATATAAATGTTGCAAATAAATACATAAATAAATGTAAAGAACGATCTCATTATAAATGCATTCTGTGCTTGAAAATGTAAACAATCCTCGATGCAGAACTCTTAACGGCCACTAGGGGGAGCAAGCGTATGCTGAAAAGTCTCAACCAGACTTTTGCAAAATACAGAGAAAAAGTCTAGGAGGGGATCAAAATATATATATTTCAAAAAATAAATAAAAGGAAGATTACCATCACCTTCTTCCTCATCCTCCTCATCGTCGCCGACTTCTTCCTCTTCCTCATCTACCTCGTTGTCTGCTTCCTGCTCCCCGTTTTCCTCGTTCTCCTTGTGGAAACAAGACACACTTAACGACCTGACCCCCCAAAAACCAGGTTCAAAACACAAGAGAATGCAGTCACTGTGGTATGTTGAAGGCAGGTTAGTACCCATTCCAATAAGCATGTTGTTTACATAGCTTACGGCCCTCCGGGTGTTTTGGACTTCAACTCCCACAATTCCTAACAGCCGGTTGTGGGAGTTGAAGTCCAAAACACCCGGAGGGCCCCGGCTGTTAGGAATTGTGGGAGTTGAAGTCCAAAACATTTTCCAATGCCTGAGCTACAACTATATAGTGGTGACAAAAAACTAAGAGCCGGAAAACAACTGAAAAAGGCACCAATCCCAGTAATGAGCCTTGTTGTCTGCCTCTGTTTACTCTCATTGTTTTTGAACTTTGTAGCCGCAGCCGGCAGGCCAAAAATTCCGGTTCATCATGTTTGGCAGTTTGGAGCAGTCCTTCCCGCATTGACTACGCAAAAACTTCCAACTCCTTCCCTTCCGGGAGATTTTCGTTCCAAAATGGCTTTCAATGTGGATAAATTTGGGAGAACATTATAGTTTGGGATAACTCAGATATTATATTATATTCCTTGCCACACAAGGAGGAAAGGTGTCTACAAGGCTATGGCTTGGAATGGACTTTGAGTGAACTACAACTCTCTTTCAGGCTGGGAATGATGGGAGTTGCAATCTCTTAGACCTTGAGCAGGATAGCAATGGCTGGGACTTTCAGCAGTGGAACTCTCTGCCCCGGAACAATGGCTTCAAACTACAAGAAAGGATATTCCATCTGAACATGAGGAAGAGCTTCCCGACTGTGAGAGCCGTTCAGCAGTGGAACTCTCTGCCCCGGAGTGTGGTGGAGGCTCCTTCTTTGGAAGCTTTTAAGCAGGGGCTGGATGGCCATCTGTCGGGGGTGATTTGAACGCAATATTCCTGCTTCTTGGCAGAATGGGGTTGGACTAGATGGCCCATGAGGTCTCTTCCAACTCTAGGATTGTATGACTTCCAACTCAGCTCACCAACAGTCTCTCTGCTTTCTTTTGCAGGCTTTTGGAGTGTTTAGGTTCAAAACAAGAGGCACTGTTTTATAGTTTAGGATAGTTTTTCAACCTGATGACGGTCATGAGGGGTCGTCAGAGGGGGTCACCAAAGACCATCAGAAAACACAATAGTTTGTTTCTCCTGAGGGTTCTCTGTGTGGGAAGTTTGGCCCAATTCTATCATTCGTGGGGTTTAGAATTCTCTTTGATTGCAGGTGGACTGTAAATCCCAGCAACTACAACTCCCAAATGTCAACGTCTATTTTCCCCAAAACTCCACCAGTGTTGACATCTGGGCATATTGAGTATTCGTGCCAAGTTTGGCCAAGATCCATCATTGTTTTGAGTCTACAGTGCTCTCTGTCGTTGGTGGGGTTCAGGATGCTCTTTGATTGTAGGTGGACTATAAATCCCAGCATCTACAATTCCCAAATGTCAAGGTCTATTTTCCCCAATCTCTACCAGTGTTCACATTTGGGCATATCGAGTATTTGTGCCAAGTTTGGCCCAGATCCATCATTGTTTGAGCACAGAGTGTCCCTGGATGGTGAACTACAACTCCCAAACTCAAGGTCAATGCCCACCAAACCTTTCCAGTATTTTCTGTTGGTCATGGGAGTTCTGTGAAGGAAATTTGGCCTAATTCTCTTGTTGGTGGGGATCAGAATGCTGTTTGGTTGGAGGTGAACTATAAATCCAAACTACTCCAACTCCCTAACACCAAGGTCTATATACCCCAAACTCCACCAGTGTTCACATTTGGCCATATTGAGTATTCGTGACAATTTTGGTCCAGATCCATCATTGTTTGGGTCTACAGTGCTCTTGGGATGTTGGTGAACTACAACTCCCAACCGCAACGTCAATGCCCACCAAACCTTTCCAGTATTTTTTATTGGTTATGGGAGTTCTGTGTGCCAAGTTTGGTTCAATTCCTTTGTTGGTGGAGTTCCAAATGTGCTTTGATTGTAGGTGAACTATAAATCCCAGCAAGTACAACTCCCAAACGTCAAGGTCTGTATTCCCCAGTAACCACCGGTGTTTGAGTCTACAGTGCTCTCAGGATGTAGGTGAACTGCCAAGTTTGGTTCAATTCCTTTGTTAGTGGAGTTCAGAAGGCGCTTTTGATTGTAGGTGAACTATAAACCCCAGCAACTACAACTCCCAAACGTCAAAGTCTGTATTCCCCAATATCCACCAGTGTTTGAGTCTACAGTGCTCTCGGGACGAAGATGAACTTCCAAGTTTGGTTCAATTCTTTTGTTGGTGGTGTTCAGAAGGCACTTTGATTGTAGGTGAACTATAAATCCCAGCAACTACAACTCCCAAATGTCAAGGTCTGTATTCCCCAATATCCACCAGTGTTTGAGTCTACAGTGCTCTCGGGATGTACGTGAACTGCCAAGTTTCCTTTGCTGGAGTTCAGAATGAGCTTTGATTGTAGGTGAATCCCAGCAACTACAACTCCCAAATGACAAAATCAACATCCCCCAAACCCAAACAGTATTCAAATTTGAGCATATTGGCTGGGTGTCATCACAACATGAGGAACTGGGCATTAGGAAGGTTGAGAAACACTGGTTTGAGGTTTATTGTGTGATTTTTAGGGTTCTGCTTTGCATGTTGTATGGAGTTTGAGTCTCTCCTTTTGGGAGAGGAAGTGGGATATATAAACACATACATTATAGGAACAACATCCATACTTACAGCATTGCCATTGGCCGGCGCATCCCTGCCATTTTCTGTCTCTTCCACAACTTCCTTCTTCTCTTTCAAGTCCTTAAAAGGGACAGAATCGAGAACCCAGAGTGAGTCACCGGAACCCTCCCAAGCCTCTCTTCCCAAGAGGAGCATTGGGTGTTCTTTTGGGAGGAAAAAGCTAGATCCCTCCTTCCCTCCCACCACCCAAGGAAAAACACTCCAAGAGACAACATGCAGGGGGGAGTTCACAGTATAATTCCCCGCCCACGTTTTGGGGGAAAATGCTCGAACGAACGCTGAAAGCCGAAGAGTCAACTCTGCCCTCAACTCGCCTTCTCTCCCTTGCAAAACCAGACTCCGCTCGGAACATCTGGCGCGGCACAAAACGTACTTTTTGAAAACCTCCCAGGTCTGCAATGGGAAAGACGCTTGCTTTGCAAGATTTTCCCTACAAGGCTCTCCTTTGCAAGCCTTTTGCAAACAGACCCAAATGTATTTATCATCATGTATTTAGTATTTATTTTTTGCAAACACACCCAAATGTATTAATGTATTTATTATTATTATTATTATTATGTATTTATTATTTGCAAACAGACCCAAATGTATTTATTATGTATTTATTATTATATATTTATTATATTATGTATTTATTTTTTGCAAACAGACCCCAATGTATTTATTATGCATTTATTATTTATTTTTTTTGCAAACACACCCAAATGTATTATTATTATGTATTTATTATGTATTTTTGCATACAGGCCCCAATGTATTTATTATGTATTTATTATTTATTTTTTTGCAAACAGACCCCAATGTATTTATTATTACATATTTATTAGTATGTATTTTTGCAGACCCAAATGCATTATATATTTATTATTATGTATTTATTATTTATTTTTCGCAAACAGACCCCAATGTATTTATTACTTATTTTTTGCAAACACACACAAATGTATTAATAACTATTATGTATTTATTTATTTATTTTGCAAACACACCAAATTTATTATTACGTATTTATAATTATGTATTTATTATTTATTTTTTGCAAACACACCCAAATTTATTTATTATTGGGTTGTTGTAGGTTTTTTCGGGCTATATGGCCATGGTCTACAGGCATTCTCTCCTGACATTTCGCCTGCATCTGTGCCAAGCATCCTGAGAGGTAGTGAGGTCTGTTGGAACTAGGGAAAAGGGGTTTATACATCTGTGAAATGACCAGGGTGGGACAAAGGACTCTTGCCTGCTGGAGCTAGGTGTGAGTGTTTCAACTGACGACCTTGATTAGCATACAATGGGCTGACTGTGCCTGGAGCAAACTTTTGTTGAGAGGTGATTAGATGTCCTTGTTTGTTTCCTCTCTGTTGTGCTGTTGTAATTTGTGTCCCACCCTGGTCATTCCACAGATATATAAACCCACTTTCCTAGTTCCAACAGACCTCACTACCTCTGAGGATGCTTTCTATAGATGCAGGCGAAACGTCAGGAGAGAATGCCTCTAGACCATGGCCATATAGCCCGGAAAAACCTACAACAACCCAGTGATTCCGGCCATGAAAGCCTTCGACAAGGTATTTATTATTAATTATGTATTTATTATTTATATTTTGCAAACACACCCAAATATATTAATAATTATTATTATGTATTTTTTGCATACAGACCCAAATGTATTTATTATGTATTATTATGTATTAATTTTTTTGCAAACACCCAAATGTATTTATTATTAAATTAGGCTGGACTTATGGTGTTCTGTCCCCAACACCATTGCAAGATGCAATAGTTTCCTAAGGGTCTGAATCTCAGGCATTGGCAAACTTGGGCCCTCCGGGTGTTTTGGACTCCAACTCCCACAATTCCTAACAGCCTACCGGCTGTTAGGAATTGTGGGAGTTGGGAGTCCAAAACACCCGGAGGGCCCAAGTTTGCTCAAGCCAAGGTCTGTTTACATGCATAGTAGAGTTAATGCACTTCGAACCACAAACTTGGCAATCTGAAAGCCAACACGCAAGCAATGCACTGCACAGAAGGACGTTCCTCTCTTGCACACACGGATTTAGACCAGCCTCCAGATTACTATTCTATTCCTCCAGCCTTGCAGACCCAGTGCAAGGATTGCTTAAGCCTCTCAAGAGAGAGGAGGCTTCTGGGTAAATCGGGAGATTAATGCGTTCCTATTTATCCTCAGTGGCTCTTTCTCCGGCACTATCACAACAATACACCTGTTGCACAAAGGGATGATCGACGGGTCGCTTTTAAGTCTTTCAAAACCAGCTCTGCCTTTTCAAAAGACCGTGTTCTCATTGCTATGGGTCTCAAAAGAAAGCAGAGTATATACATAATAATATTATTTACCAGTAAAGGTGATCCCAGTGAACGGCACACTGGGTGCAGTGCCTAAAGACCTTGGCCTGCACTTAAAAACAATCGGCGCTGACAAAATTACTATCTGTCAGCTGCAAAAGGTCATCCTACTTGGATCTGCACACATTATTCGCAGATACATCACACAGTCCTAGACACTTGGGAAGTATCCGACACGTGACCCAATTCAACAGCCAGTAGAGTGTCTGCTGTGGACTCATCTTGTTGTGTTTCAAATAATAACATTACTAGTAAATATTATTTACCAGTAAATATTACCAGCAAAGGTGGTCCCAGTGGTGATTGGCACACTGGGTGCAGTGCCTAAAGACCTTGGCCTGCACTTAAAAACAACTGGTGCAGACAAAATTATCATGTCAGCTGCAAAAGGTCACCCTACTTGGATCTGCACAAAGTAAAGGTGGTCCCAGTGGTGATTGGCACACTGGGTGCAGTGCCTAAAGACCTTGGCCTGCACTTAAAAACAACTGGTGCAGACAAAATTATCATGTCAGCTGCAAAAGGTCACCCTACTTGGATCTGCACAAAGTAAAGGTGGTCCCAGTGGTGATTGGCACACTGGGTGCAGTGCCTTAAAAACCTTGGCCTGCACTTAAAAACAACTGGTGCAGACAAAATTACCATCTGTCATCTGCAAAAGGACACCCTATTGCACGCATTATTTGTCGATACATCACACAGTCCTAGACACTTGGGAAGTGTGCGATATGTGATCCAATACAACATCCAGCAGAGTGTCTGCTGTGGACTCATCTTGTTGTGTTTCAAATATTATTTACCAGTAAATATTACCAGTAAAGGTGGTCCCAGTGGTGATTGGCACACTGGGTGCAGTGCCTAAAGACCTTGGCCTGCACTTAAGAACAATTGGCGCTGACAAAATTACCATCTGTAAGGTACAAAGGTCTGCTGTGCACTCATCTTGTTATGTTTCAAATAATAATAATATTACTAGTAAATATTATTTACCAGTAAATATTACCAGTAAAGGTGGTCGGCACACTGGGTGCAGTGCCTAAAGACCTTGGCCTGCACTTAAGAACAATTGGCGCTGACAAAATTACCATCTGTAAGCTACAAAGGTCTGCTGTGCACTCATCTTGTTATGTTTCAAATAATAATAATATTACTAGTAAATATTATTTACCAGTAAATATTACCAGTAAAGGTGGTCGGCACACTGGGTGCAGTGCCTAAAGACCTTGGCCTGCACTTAAAAACAATCAGTGCTGACAAAATTACCACCTGTCAGCTGCAAAAGGTCATCTTGTTGTGTTTCAAATAATAATAATAATAATAATAAGTTTGATTGACAATCCAGAGTAAAAGTTAAGACCGGAAATGTTTTGGATTTAGGATTTTCCAATACTCATATTTACATATACACACATCATGACATTATTTGGGAATTAGGACCCAAACCCAAAATCAATCAACTTCTCATGTACACTTCATACATATAGATTAAAGGTCATTTAATACACAGTGTGCATGTTTGTGTACACATGGAGCAAAGGTGCCTTCTCTCGCAAGTCAACCATATGGACAATATCAGAAAATTCTGGATTATTTTGAGATTCCATCTGCATTAAATGCAGATTTAGGGAAAGGGAGACTTGCTCCTAACCCCATAGAAGCCAACCCTCAACCAACTCAATACTAAAAGAGTACTCTAAGTAATGGCTTGGAGCACTTCAGGTCAATTGAATCATCTGTCTGCAATAACAAAGTCTGAAAAGTATTCGATTGTTCCACTTCAGGCCAATTGCAGCATCAGTTTTGCAATAATTCAGAATCCGAATAGTAAACTCAGTAAATAAAGAACATAATTAAGAAAACAGGGGGAATTCCAGACAGGAAACTATCTGGGCCAGCCAACACTTCTCAACAAAGGATTCCCCCTCAAGCAGGAAGTAGCCAGGCTTTGAAGCTGCAAGGTCACTCAATGCTAATCAAGGTGGCCAACTGCAACATTCACACTTGCCTCAAGTAAACAAGAGTTCTTTCTCCCACCCTGGTCATTCCACAGGTATGCCTAGTTTCCAACAGACTACACAACCTCTGAGGATGCCTGCCATAGATGTGGGCGAAACGTCAGGAGAGAATGCTTCTCCAACATGGCCATACAGCCTGAAAAACTCACAGTAAAGTAGTGATTCTTTCTCCCACCATGGACATTATTCCATAGATATATAAACCTCACTTGCCTAGTTTCCAACAGACCTCACAACTTCTGAGGATGCCTGCCATAGCTGTGGGTGAAACGTCAGGAGAGAATGCTTCTGGAATAAGGCCAGACATTGCTGAAAACTCACAGCAACCCAGGGATTTTTATTAAAACTTTTAATACAAACTTTGATCAGGGACAGAACTGTTTTGAACCCCAGTCTTGCGCCGGAATAAATTATATTTTTAGTCCAACACATATTAGTATCAGCAATAAATAAATAAATACATTCCCACCAGTTGCATAACAAATAGCACGTATTTTTAATTAGCACACATACACATACATATATGTGTGTGTGTTTTATCCTATTTTAATGTTTATATAGTGTAGGATCTAAATTGTTTTTGTTTTTAGTGTTGCGAGCTGCTTTGGATCTTGTTGAAAAAGCAGGATATATAATAGTGTGTGTGTGTGTGTGTGTATATATATATATATATATATATATATAAACTATTAAATATATATTGTATATAATACTATTAAATATATATTGTATATAATACTATTATATATATATATTGTATAAATTACTATTATATATATAGATTGTATAAAATACTATTATATATATTTGGTATAAAATACTATTATATATATATATATTGCATATAATACTATTAAATATATATATATTGTATATAATACTATTAAATATATATATTGTATAAAAAATACTATTATATATATATATATTGTATAAAATACTATTAAATATATAATTGTATAAAATACTATTAAATATATAATTGTATAAAATACTATTATATATATATATATTGTATATAATACTATTAAATATATATATTGTATATAAAATACTATTAAATATATATATATTGTATAAAATACTATTATATATATATATATTGTATAAAATACTATTAAATATATATATTGTATAAAATACTATTAAATATATATATTGTATAAAATACTATTATATATATATATATTGCATATAATACTATTATATATATATATATTGTAAAAATACTATTATATATATATTGTATAAAATACTATTAAATATATATATATATTGTAAAAAATACTATTATATATATATTGTAAAAATACTATTATATATATTATATATAATACTATTATATATATATAATATCTATATAATTTATATCATATATATAATTTATATACTATTACATAATATATATATTAACATATAAATATATCAATTATATTTTAGAAATTGCAAAATACACCAGCATCAACACACACTGCATTTTGCAAAGGGAATGTATGTGAATGCCATAGGAGCAATTAAAAATATCACGTATTTTAATGGTTTTGTTTACTTTTTGTATCTCATCTTCATGTTTTTGGTTTTTTTGAGGTTTTAATTTGCATACTGCACTTGAGTCTCTTTTAAAATATAAGTGAAAAATATATAATATAGTCCTAAGTATTCATAATAAGACATATATATATATATATATATATATATATATATTCCTAAGTATTGAACCTGCAAATGAGCCTCTCACCCTATATTTTTCCAGTCTAGTGTCAAGTCCAATTAAAACTAATGGAAAATCTGTCCATGCTGGAATTGCAGGGCTTCCCAAGTGCACCTTAAGGAGAAAACCCTTTAATTATCCAACGTTTTAAAGTTCCCTTTTAATTAAAGTCTGTTTGTGTTTTGTTACATATGGATTTTTTCAAAGGACAAAAATGGCCTGTAGGGGGAGCCCGCGCGCAAGGAGGAGGAGCAGCTCTATCCGGATGCCGCCATGCTCTGTGGGCCAATTCAAACCAGCGCGCCAGAGCGAGCGCGGCTCCGATTGGCCAGCCGCCGCCGAGACTGCGGGGCACGCCGGGACGCGTAGTCCTAAGGAAGGTAAAGCGCCTACCAAAAGGATTGCGCCAACAGAGGGCGCAAACTACGATTCCCAAGACGCCCCGCGCGGGGGAGAAGGAAAAGCGAGAACAGAGCAGCAGCACGTGGTGGGGCGCTGTTTACTGCAACTCCAGCGCTCCAAAGAAAGGGGGCGCTATCAAGGAGATATGCATTGGGAATTGATTATATTTAAATGCATTGGGAATTGATTAGTGGGGGAAATCCAGATTAAGATACACTTTTATCACAATTTTTTATTATAACTTTCCCCTCCAAAAGTCTGAAAAAGACTTTTGCATTGTAATATGTATATGTGTATCTGTATATATATATATATAATAATACATTTTTATATATAGTAATAATAATATATTATGTAATAATTCTGTATTGTATGTGACATGCAATACTAATTGTATACATATATTAGTTTTATAATGCAACACAACATAGAAATAGAATATAATATTGTAATATAATATATTAAATAATACTAATATATAATATACTTTTTATTTTTATTTATTTAATATACTTTATATTTTATATATTTATATTTATTTATATTATATATTTATAACTTTTTATTTTTTATTTATTTAATATAGTTTATAATTTATAACATTTTTATATATTTATATTTATTTATATTATATATATATTATATTTATATTATATATAAATAATATAATTTAATATACTTTAATAAACTAACAAAATGTATTATAATTTATAATATTTTATATATATATTATATATATATTATATATAAATAATATAATTTATAATATACTTTATAATTTAATTATTTAATATACTAACAAAATATAATTGTATTAATACTAATATAATATACCATAAAATGTTGTAATGTGATATATTAAATATAATACTAATATAACACAATGTAATATATAATTGTAACCTATTAAATATAATATTGATAATATATATAATGTAATACATATTATTTTTTTATTTATTTAATAGACTTTATAATTTATATTTTATATATTTATATTATATATAAATAATATAATTTATAATATACTTTGTAATTTATTTATATAATATACTAACAAAATATAATTGTATTAATACTAATACATATTGATAATATATATAATATAATACATAATATAATATATTATTGTATATAATATAATATTGTAATGATATTAATATAATAAATATATAATTTATTTATATAATATAGTAACAAAATATAATTATATTAATACTAATATAATATACTATAAAATATTGTAAATGATATATTAAGTATAATACTAATATAATACAATGTAATATATAATATTGTAACATTGATAATACATATAATGTAATACATAATATAATATAATATTGTAATATGTATTAATATATTAAATATAATACTCCTGATATATATAATGTAATATAACACATTCTATTAAATATCACTATTATAGTATTAAATATAATATTATGATACAACGTAATACTACATATTAATACAATAAAATGTATAATTTCGTAATGTAATCTAATAGTAATATTAAATAATACTTTTAAAATAATATTATTTAGTAAGTATTATATGATATTAATATATTAAATATAATACTCCTGATATATGATATAATGCAATATAACACTAATATATAACTTAATACTACATATTAATACAATAAAATGTATAATATCGTAATGTAATCTAATAGTAATATTAAATAATATTATTAAATAAGTATTATTAAATAATTTTAAATATTAAATAATTTTAAATATTACTAAAAATATTATTTAATATTACTAAAAATATATAAAATTATATACCTTTATCATTGTCTACTTTTAAGTTGTAATGTTTTTGATTTGTGACCTGCTTTGAGTCTCCGGATGGTGGGATAAAGCGGAATATAAATAAAAATATAAATAAATAAAATTGGGGACATACTTATATTTACTTAACTTCCATAAAGCAGGCAAAAGTTGTAATATTGGGGGGAGGCTCTTTTTGGGAGACTTGTTAGATCAATAATAATAATAATAATAATAAATATAATATAATTTATAATAATTATTATTATTATTATAAAAAGCCAATGGGGGCTCTCTGTTTCCTACCTAAAAAAAAATAATTTTCCTACATCCGGATTTTCCAAGGTTGTGACCTGCCCTCTCTGTGACCCCCTTTCCCCCCAATAAATAAATACATATACAGGGTTAGTCAAAATGAATAGGCCAATAAGAATATTAATTGTACCCGAATTGGCCTATTCATTTTGACTAACCCTGTATAATAATAATAATAATAATAGTCCCCCAAAAATATATATAATAATAGTAATAATAATAGACTCCCTTGGATGCAATGAGTCGGATTAAAGGGGTGGGAAGGCGCATGCCCTTAATCCGAATTACACTTCAAAAGCCTTAATCTGAATTAGTAGGAAGGGGGGGGGGGGAGAGAGAAAAGGCAGAGAGATGATGGTAGGAGGGAAAAGGGGGGCAACCAGCCTCTTAAAGGGATAGCTACTCAAATATACCCTTCTTTTTCATGTCGGTTGACCTTGGGCCCGCCCCGTCGAGGATGCCAATCATTTTTGGGAGGGGGGGGGTTGAAAGAGACTTAAATTTATGGGAAAGTGTGTAGGATGATTAGGATTGGAGCAAATGAGTATGTAATGTATGTATAGCATTGGTTTGTCTCCCCGTCGAGGGTGAATGCATTCATTGCAATCCCAAGGGTAATTGGAGATTGGGGGGGGGGGGGGTCTCCAACATTTGGTTACAAGGGAAGATTCAAAGGGGAGGGGGGTTAGTCTACATTGCAAACCGGTTCCAAAGAGGAAAACAGCCTTTGATTTTCAGCAAGGAAACAACCAACCTCCCTCCTCTTCCTTCTCTTTTCTTCGCCCTCCCCTTCGAGGCAAATGGGTCCAGACCCCTCTAAATTTGTCCCCTTTCTTTCCCAAGTTACTTTTTTCACTCAAAACGGGAGGGGGGAGAGAAATAAGGGTCATCTCAGTTCAAAAACAGACCTCCCCGTCGAAGGTGAAACCAACGTCTATTGTTTTCTTTTGGAGGGAGGGGGAAAGATATAAATAAGCCCCTTCCTCTACAATATGGGGAAGGAAATAAGGTTGGGAATAGGAGAGAATTAAGGAAGACCCTCCTCCTGGTTCCCCGACGGTGCAAAACAAAGGAGAGCAAAGCAAAACATGTTTAGAAAGGGGGATTCTTTTGCTTCCTGTTCAAAGAACAAACCACACTTCAGTCTTGGTCCCATTTGGGGGTCGTTTTAAAGTTATTTCCGTCCAATTATGGCTGGAAAAACCGGATTAAAGGATCCGGAGACCTTCGGAAGGCATCACAAAGGAGTCGCTCCACTTTGGGATCCGGATTCAGGGGGAGAGAAGGGGGTCACACTCCAGGAATACACCTTGGATTGCTTCTAACTCTGTAATTTTCTCTTTGGAAAAGAGACAGAGCCGTCGGAAGTTTGCTAAACTCCGCGAAACCGGCTTTGAATGGGAACTGCTGCTGCTTCTCTTTTCCCCCCCTCCATAAACCGCCCAGGGGCTTTTTGCAAAGCAAATGGCACTCATGGCAAAGCAAAAAAAGGAGGGAAAGAAAGTCCTACTTGCTGCAATGCAAAAGGATCCTACCGTCCCTTCGAAGAAAGGGATTTATTTACATTTTATAATATTATTATTATAGATTTTTATATTACTGGCATTTACAGGAATGCAAAAAAAGGAGGGAAATAAAGTCCTACTTGGTGCAATGCAAAAGTACCCGCCGCCCCTTCGAATAAAGGGCTTATTTACTTTTATTTTATATTATTATTATATATTTTTATATTACTGGCACTCATGGCAAAGCAAAAAAAAGGAGGGGAAAAAGTCCTGCTTGTTGCAATACAAAAGTACCCGACCGCCCCTTCGAAGGAGAGGTTTATTTACATTTTATTTTATTAATAATTATTATTCTATATTATTTTCCCTTCCAAAGACTGGAGGCAACAGGACCACGAGGGAAAGTCCTACTAACTGCAATGCAAAAGCAGTCGACCGCCCCTTCGAAGGAGGTTTATTTACATTTTATATTATTATTATAATATATTTTTACATTACTGGCATTCATGGGAAAGCAAAAAAAAGAGGGAAAGAAAGTCCTACTTAGTGCAATGCAAAACTACCCGCCCGCCCCTTCGAAGAAAAGATTTATTTACATTTTATAATAATATTATTATTATATATTATTTTATTATTTCCCCTTCCAAAGATTGGAGGCAACAGAAGCACGAGGGGAAGAAAGTCCTACTTGGTGCAATGCAATTGCACCCGACCGTCCCTTCGAAGAAAGGGTTTATTTACATTTTATCATATTCTTAAATATTATTTTCCCTTCCATATTATTTTGTTTTCCCTTCCAAAGACTGGAGGCAACAGGAGCACGAGGGGAAGAAAGTCCCACTTGCTGCAATGCAAAAGCACCCGACCGTCCCTTCGAAGTGTTTATTTACATTTTATTATTATATTATTATATATAATATTATAATTATTATTCTACCCAAAGACTGGAGGCAACAGGAGCCCGGCGTCCCTTTGCAAAGCAAGAAGCGCTGCAAACAAAGGAAAGAGGCGGAAAGAAGGCAAGACGGTCCTCGGGGGGGAGGCAAAGAAAGGCAAAAGGATGCACAATAATAATAATAATAATACTATTTCCCACCTTCCTTACCTTGGTGGAGATCTCAGAGCTGGTGTCCACGGCTGTGTCTGACATTGCGAGTGGGAGGTGAGACAGAGAGAGATGGAGGGAGAAAAGAACTCTGTGGAGAGCTCAAAAAAATATATAGTCCTTGCTTGCTTGCTTTCCCTCCTCTTTGCAAAAACAAAACCCAAAACACACACCAGCAGCAGCAGCAAAAAGGTCAAAAAGATCCAAACGCTAGGATTGCAATAATAATAATAATATAAAGTATTTTAGTTATTTAATTATATATATATTTAAATTCTTCTTCTTGCAAAAGGAGCAACAGCAGGAACAATGCAAAGATGGCTTTAGGAAGGAGCCAGTGGAAGGCTCACGCGGCGCCCGGGCCTTTAATATAGAAGAGTGGGCGGCGCGAGGGCAGCCCCGCTCGCCCCTGATTGGCCGTCCCGGGCAGTTCGAAACGCGCTGATTGGCTAAGGCGCGAACAATGGGCAAGGGCTGCTTAAAGTGATACAGCAGCTTTTTTTTTTCCCCCCCTCCTTTCTTTCTAATTTTCCTCTTCCTCCTCCTCCTCCTCCTCTTCTCTTCTTTCCTCCCTCCTTCCATTTCCCTCCCTTTGCTCAGCCAAAGGGAGGGAAAAGGGGGGAGGGGGAGGAAAAAAGGAGGGAGGAGGGGAAAGAGGGCCTTTTATTTATTTATTTATTTTGCAAGACACACAAACAACAGGCATAGTTTCCTCCTCCTTCGCATTGCGGGGTATATCTGGGGTTCGTTTAGAGGGGCATGCCCTGCACTCCTCGTTGGGGGAAATGGGAGGTTGCAAAAGGGGGCAGGCACTCATCCTTTGCCCATTGGGGTGCTTATGGGGGGGTTGCAATAGAGTGCATAGGTTGCAAAAGGGGGCATATGCACACACCCTATTCCTACCCAGTTGTGGATTGGGGTCGCAAAAAAGGGGCAAACCCCCCCCCCATTCCTGGGCATTGGGGGATATGAGAGGTTGCAAAAGGGGGCATGCACTCATCCTTTGCCCATTGGGGTGCTTATGGGGGGTTGCAATAGAGTGCAAAGGTTGTAAAAGGGGGCATATGCCCATACCCCATTCCTTAAGCGGGGTTGCAAAAGGGGGGCATATGCCCATACCCCATTCCTTAAGCGGGGTTGCAAAAGGGGGGCATATGCCCATACCCCATTCCTTAAGCGGGGTTGCAAAAGGGGGCATTTTTGATTGGGGTTGCAAAATGTTGATTGGGGTTGCAAAAAAAAGTGGCACACCCCACACACACACACACAATTCCTGGGCATTGGGGGATATGGGAGGTTGCAAAAGGGGGCAGGCACTCATCCCTTTCCCATTGGGTTGCTTATGGGGAGTTGCAATAGAGTGCATAGGTTGCAAAAGGGGACATATGCACACACACCCATGCCTTAAGCAGGGTTGCAAAAGGGGGCATATAAGGAATGGGGTGTGTGCATATGCCCCCAATAAGCACCCCAATGGGAAAAGGATGAGTGCATGCCCCCTTTTGCAACCTCCCATTTTCCCCAATGCCCAGAAATGAGGGTGTGCCCCTTTTTTGCACCCCCAATTGACAACTGGGTAGGACTATATGATATATTTTATTATATTTATAATATATTTGCCCCCAATGCCCCCTTTTGCAACCTCCCATATCCCCCAATGCCCAGAAATGAGGGTGTGCCCCTTTTTTGCACCCCCAATTGACAACTGGGTAGGAATATATGATATATTTTATTATTTTTATAATATATTTGCCCCCAATGCCCCCTTTTGCAACCTCCCATACCCCCCAATGCCCAGGAATGAGGGGCGTGCCCCTTTTTTTTGCAACCCCAATCAGCATCTGGGTAGAATTAGGGTGTGTGCATATGCCCCCTTTTGCAACCTATGCACTCTATTGCAACCCCCCCCCCCATAAACACCCCTCCCCAATGGGAAAGGGATAAGTGCGTGCCCCCTTTTGCAACCTCCCATATCCCCCAATGCCCAGGAATGGGGGGGGGGTGCCACTTTTTTGCAACCCCAAGTAACAACTGGGTAGGAATATATAATTTATTTTATTTATTATATATTTGCCCCCAATGCCCCTTTTTGCAACCTCCCATTTTCCCCAATGCCCAGGAATGAGGGGTGTGCCCCTTTTTTTGCAACCCCAATCAACATCTGGGTAGGAATAGGGTGTGTGCATATGCCCCCTTTTGCAACCCCGCTTAAGGCATGGGGTGTGGGCATCTGCCCCCTTTTGCAACCTATGCACTCTATTGCAACCCCCCATAAGCACCCCAACGGGCAAAGGATGAGTGCATGCCCCCTTTTCCCATATCCCTCAATGCCCAGGAAAAGGGGGCATTTGTACACACCCTATTCCTACCCAGATGTTGATTGGGGTTGCAAAAAAGGGGCACACCCCCCCCCCCCATTCCTGGGCATTGGGAAAAATGGGAGGTTGCAAAAGAGGGGCATTGGGTGCAAATATACAGGGTTAGTCAAAATGAATAGGCCAATTCGGGTACAATTAATTTTCTTATTGGCCTATTCATTTTGACTAACCCTGTATAATAAAATAAGTTATATGGGGGTTGCAAAAGGGGGCAAATATATAATTAATTAATAAAATATATTATATATCCCAACCCAGTTGTCAATTAGGGTTGCAAAAAAGGGGCATTTCCTGAGCATTGGGGGATATGGGAGGTTGCAAAAGGGGGGCATTGGGGGGCAAATCTATAATAAATAAATAAAATATATTATATGGGGGTCGCAAAAGAGGGCATTTGGACTCCCCATGAAGTTGCAAAAAAGAGTCAAAAGCTTTGCATTGGGTGGCATGGGATGCTAAAAGGGAGCATACACGTGTCTAACGCGGTTTCGACGCGGGACAAACGCCGGTCACAGCAACCTCCCTTTGCGTGTTTCCTTTCCGAGAAAGGGGGCGCGGGCAAGCCGCGCGCGCCCTCCTGCGGCCGCGGGGAAGCATTTGCACGCATCCTGCACGTGTGAACGCGCCGTTTTGCGTGTTTGGGGACTTGCGTGTATTTTGCAAGCCGGGGGATCATTTGTCTTCGCTGCCATAGACACTGCCGAAACGTTTTTGGTTGTCATGGCGGGGAAGATTTCACCACTTTTTTTTTTTTTGTAAAGCAAAACAAAAGCAGACGCTTTGCACGCAAACTCCAAAACTCCACTTTGCAAAAAATAGAAATAAAATAAGAAGGGGGCGGGAAATTCTCAGATGCTGGCTGGGTTTTGGGCGGGAAAAAGCAAGGAAATTCGAGCAATGTTGGGTTTTGTCCAGGTTTTCTATATAATACACACACACACACATATACAGGGTTAGTCAAAATGAATAGGCCAATAAGCCAATAGGCAATGTCTTTTTTGGCCTATTCATTTTGACTAACCCTGTATAATACATACATTATGGATTATATGCATTATGCATGCATATATATATATATATATATATATATATATATGATTAAAATTATATATATAATAAATATACATATATACTCTACACTGTACATATTATATGCCTATATATATATATATGTATATGTATATATATAATACACAGTATTATGTATTGTATACATTACATTTATATTTAATATACTTATTTAATATGTTATATATTATATTATATAGATTAGAATTATTATATTGTCTAATAAATAATATTTGTACTATATTTAATGTTCCATCTTAAAATTGTATATTAAAATTGCATATATAATAAATATATTTATATGTATAAATGTAATATTTAATATATTTATTAATATATTATTTATTTATATATAAATAATATTTAATATATTTATTTAAAATGTTATTTATTACATTATATAGATTTATATTATTATATTGTCTAATAAATAATATTTGTATTATATTTAATATGTTCCATGTTAAAATTATATATTAAAATTACATATATAATAAATATATTATTTATTTATATATATAATTTTTAATATATTTATTTAATGTTATATATTACATTATATAGATGATAAATCACATATATAATAAATATATTATTTATATAAATGTAATATTTAATATATTTCTTTAGTGTTACATTTAATATGTTCCATCTTAAAATTACATATATAATAAATATATTATTTATTTATATATATAATATTTAATAGTTATTTAATATTATATATTATATTATATAGATTAGAAATCACATATATAATATATTATTTATATAAATGTAATATTTAATATATTTAATGTTTTATATTACATTATATAAATTAGAATTATTTAATAACTAATATTTGTATTATATTTAATACATTCCATGTTAAAATTATATATTAAAATTAAATATATAACAAATATATTATTTATTTATATATATAAATGTAGATTTTTATGTGTGTAAATATTATATATATAGTATTACGTATTTTGCATATATCTTATTTATAATATATAATGAATAATATATATTAAATGTGATACATTAAAACTATATATTGAATATATAATAATTATATATTATATTAAATATTAAATATATAATATTAAATATATAATATTAAATATTAAATATATAATATTAAATATATATTTCAACACATTTTATATGTATAATATAAATTATATATAGATATGTAAGTGTAGATTCTGTTTGTAAACAAGATATATAGTATGTATTTTGCATATTATATTATTTATTATATATAATAAATAATATATATTAAATATGATACATTAAAATTATATATAAATATAAAATAATATATATATTTAATTCTACACATTTATATGTATATATGTACATTATATATATATATATATATATATATATATACAGAATTATGTATTTTATATAGTATATATTATTTATAATATATATTATTATACATATTAAATATGTACAAAATATATACATATATTTTATATGTCAAACAATATATGTCAAACAATATATGTCAATGGCAACCATGGGGCTGTCCCAGCAAGTATCTGGCCCCACTCATAGTGCAGGACATACATTGGACTTGGTTTTCTGCCAGGGATGGGAGGAAGGTGGTGGGGTCGAGGAGCTGACCATCTCTCCGTTGCCATGGACCGACCACTTCCTGGTCAGATTTAGGCTCACTGCGCCCCCTAACCTCTGCAGAGGTGGAGGACCCATTAAGTTGGTCCGCCCCAGGAGGCTTATGGATCCGGATGGATTCCTGATGGCTCTTGGGGAGTTTCTCACCGCCTCAGTAGGTGCTCCTGTCGAGGCCCTGGTCACTCTCTGGAATGGGGAGATGACCAGGGCAATTGACACGATCGCTCCGGAACGTCCCCTCTCAAGTAGCCGCGCTAAACCAGCTCCCTGGTTCACCGAGGAGCTGGCAGCGATGAAGCGAAGGAAGAGGGAACTAGAGAGTGTGTGGCGTTCAGATCCGAGTGAGTCAAATCGAACACGGTTTGTGTCCTTTTTAAGGGCATATGCCGCGGCAATAAAAGCCGCAAAGAAGGCCTTCTTTGCGGCCACTATTGCGTCTGCAAAGAACCGTCCGGCTGAGCTGTTCCGAATTGTCAGAGGCCTTTTAAATCCCACCACTCAAGGTGGGAACCCTGACAATTCGACTTCTCGCTGTGAAGCTTTTGCTCAGTTCTTTACAGACAAAGTCGCTTTGATCCGTTCTGGTCTGGATACCATGTTAATGGCAGTCTCTGAGGATGTAACACGAGCACCTGCTTGTCCAGTTTTGATGGATTCATTTCAATTGGTGAAACCCGAGGATGTGGACAAGATACTTGAAGGAATGAGGCCAACCACATGCATCCTGGACCCCTGCCCATCCTGGCTTCTAAAGGAGGCCAGAGGGGGATTGGCTGAGTGGGTTAAGGTGGTGGTTAATGCTTCCCTTCGGGAAGGCAAGATTCCAGCTAGCTTAAAACAAGCTATAATAAAACCGCTGTTGAAGAAACCATCACTGGACCCCACTAAATTCGACAACTATCGGCTAGTTTCCAATCTCCCCTTCTTGGGCAAAGTCTTGGAACGTGTGGTGGCCTCACAACTCCAGGTATTCTTGGTAGACACGGATTATCTAGACCCGGCACAGTCTGGCTTTAGGCCGGGACACGGTACCGAGACAGCCTTGGTCGCCTTAGTGGATGATCTGCGCCGGGAGCTCGACAGGGGGAGTGTGTCCCTGTTGGTGCTGCTGGACCTCTCAGCGGCCTTCGATACCGTCGACCACGGTATCCTTCTGGGACGCCTCGCAGGGATGGGTCTTGGAGGTACTGTTTTGCAGTGGCTCCGGTCATTCCTGGAGGGTCGATCTCAGAAGGTGTTGTTGGGGGACACCTGTTCAACCCCACAACCATTGTCTTGTGAGGTTCCTCAGGGCTCAATATTGTCTCCCATGTTGTTTAACATCTACATGAAGCCGCTGGGGGAGATCATCCGGAGTTTCGGGGTACGGTGTCATCTGTACGCGGATGATGTCCAACTCTGTCACTCCTTTCCACCTGCTACTAAGGAGGCTGTCCAGGTCCTGAACCGGTGCTTGGCCGCTGTGACGGTCTGGATGAGGGCGAACAAATTGAAATTGAATCCAGACAAGACAGAGGTACTCCTGGTCAGTCGCAAGGCCGAACAGGGCATAGGGTTACAGCCTGTGTTGGATGGGGCCGCACTCCCCCTGAAGATGCAGGTTCGCAGCTTGGGTGTGACCCTGGACTCATCGCTGAGCCTGGAACCCCAGGTTTCGGCGTGACCAGGGGAGCATTTGCACAGCTAAAGCTTGTGCGCCAGCTGCGCCCGTACCTTGGGAAGTCTGACTTGGCCACGGTAGTCTACGCTCTGGTTACATCCCGTTTAGACTACTGCAACGCTCTCTACGTGGGGTTGCCTTTGAAGACAGCTCGGAAGCTCCAACTAGTCCAACGCTCGGCAGCCATGATTTTAACAGGAGCGGAGCGCAGGGAGCATACAACCCCCTGTTGCGCCAACTCCACTGGCTACCGATCTGCTACCGGGCTGAATTCAAAGTGCTGGCGTTGGCCTTTAAAGCCCTAAACGGTTCCGGCCCAAGCTACCTATCTGACCGCATCTCTGCCTATGAACCCACCAGGAGTTTGAGATCTTCCGGGGAGACCCTGCTCTCGATCCCGCCTGCTTCTCAAGCTCGGCTGGCGGGGACGAGAGATAGGGCCTTCTCGGTGTTGGCTCCTCAGCTGTGGAACGCCCTTCCTACGGACATTAGACTAGCACCATCTCTAATGGTATTCCGTAAAAAGGTGAAGACCTGGCTGTTTGTGCAGGCGTTTGAGTAATTTAGTGCAATCTGGTAATGGAACATAGGAATGGAACAATGGACGACGAATCTGGACTACGCTTGGATGATGAGAAGATTGGGTACGGTTGTTTTTTGTAATAATTGTGCATTGTAATTGCTTATTGGTAATTTATGGATAATGTGTTAAGTCAATAGTTATATGTTGTATGGAACCACTGCTGTTTCTACTGTTTCTACTGTTTGTGAACCGCTGTGAGTCGCCTTCGGGCTTGAGATACAGCGGTATATAAGCAAAGTAAATAAATAAATAAATATATTTTAATATGTAAGAAATATATATATGTAATATATATTATATTTAATATATAAATATATATATTTAATACATTAAGATGTAAGTCAAAAGGGTTAGTCAAAATGAATAGGCCAATAAGAAAATTAATTTTAGACGAATGTATGTTTATTGTAACCAAACTACAGCTACGTATCGACAGATAAATTATCAAAGTTTTGTCTCACCTTCAGAGATGTTCGATATGGGCGCCCCGTGTGACACGGCAGACGTTTGCGTAACACGCGCCACACAGTTTTTTGCGGAACGTTCAATTCCATGGAAACACGATTTGTCGACTTCTGGGGACTTCGTTGAAAGGATGCACAAATGGATTCCACTGTGTCTTCGGAGACACGCGGTCGTCCTGTGGTTTTACCCTTGCATAAGCAGCCCGTCTCCTCAAAGTGCTTTACCCACCTCGCAATGGAATGTCGATGAGGTGGTTCCTTGCCATACTTGGCTCGAAATTCTCGCTGGACCGTAATTACTGACATTGTTTTAGCAAATGTCATCACACAAAACGCCTTCTCTTTGCTTGATTCCGCCATTTTGAAAATGGATTAGATAGATAGATAGATATTGGATTAGATAGATAGATAGATAGATAGATAGATAGATAGATAGATAGATAGATAGATAGATAGATATTGGATTAGATAGATAGATAGATAGATAGATAGATAGATATTGGATTAGATAGATAGATAGATAGATAGATAGATAGATAGATAGATAGATAGATAGATAGATAGATATTGGATTAGATAGATAGATAGATAGATAGATAGATAGATATTGGATTAGATAGATAGATAGATAGATAGATAGATATTGGATTAGATAGATAGATAGATATTGGATTAGATAGATAGATAGATAGATAGATAGATATTGGATTAGATAGATAGATAGATAGATAGATAGATAGATAGATAGATATTGGATTATATAGATAGATAGATAGATAGATAGATAGATAGATAGATAGATAGATAGATAGATAGATATTGGATTAGATAGATAGATAGATAGATAAATAGATAGATATTGGATTAGATAGATAGATAGATAGATAGATAGATATTGGATTAGATAGATAGATAGATAGATAGATAGATAGATAGATAGATAGATAGATAGATATTGGATTAGATAGATAGATAGATAGATAGATAGATAGATAGATAGATATTGGATTAGATAGATAGATAGATAGATAGATATTGGATTAGATAGATAGATAGATAGATAGATAGATAGATAGATAGATAGATAGATAGATAGATAGATAGATAGATAGATAGGCTTCCTTGCAATATTGTAAATGTCTATTGGAGGGAATAGAGCATGGCAAGCAAGGAGGCTTTTGCCACACTCAAGATGGCGCCGGGAGCCCTTTCCCGGGACAGACTTCGCTTTCACCGAGCAAACACCGGCGGAAACCAGGCGAAGTCACGCCAAATGGACCCTCCGTCCTCCAAGACACCCTTCCCCGGCGACACGAACACGAAGCGAGGCCCAGAACGGGAAAACGAGCCACCCAACAGCCAAGAAGCGATGCTGCCACACTCAAAATGGCCGCCGGAGTCGGGCCGATATTCGCCACGGAAGGCGGGACTTCGAGATCCGACGACGACGATTGGGCGGCGGCGCCTAGCGAACACAAGGTTGACGCTTTGCGGCGCTTCATTGGGCGAGGCTTCTGCCAGTCGGGATCGAAGCGAGTCGGAAAACCCGGAGGCGTGGATGCCTTCTGGGGATGTGGAATGGAGTGTCTCCTGGTTTGCAAAAAAAGGAAATGGCTCGTTTGCAATGGGAAAGGAACTATTCAAATTGAGGAGGAATGCAGCTTGAAAAGGCCTGCTTTTAGAAACTTCCCAATCACTAATGTTTGAATTGTGTGCTTTTATTAGAAATTATGGGATTTGTAGTTCTACAAGGCCTTTGGCTTTTATTTGATCCTGCTGCAGAGTGCATCTACACTGTGGAATTAACGCAGTTTGATGCCACTTCAGCTGCTGTGGCTCAATTCTGTGGAATTATGGAATTTGTAGTTCTACAATGTCTTTAGCTTTTATTTGATCCTGCTGCAGAGTGCATCTACACTGTAGAATTAACGCAGTTTGGTACCACTTCAGCTGTTTTGGCTCAATGCTATGGAATTATGGGATTTGTAGTTCTACAATGTCTTTAGCTTTTATTTGATCCTGCTGCAGAGTGCATCTACACTGTAGAATTAACGCAGTTTGGTACCACTTTAGCTGCTTTGGCTCAATGCTATGGAATTATGGGATTTGTAGTTCTACAATGTCTTTAGCTTTTATTTGATTCTGCTGCAGAGTGCATCTACACTGTAGAATTAACGCAGTTTGGTACCACTTCAGCTGTTTTGGCTCAATGCTATGGAATTATGGGGTTTGTAGTTCTACAATGTCTTTAGCTTTTATTTGATCCTGCTGCAGAGTGCATCTATACCGTAGAATTAATGCAGTTTGGTACCGCTTTAGCTGCTTTGGCTCAATGCTATGGAATTATGGGATTTGTAGTTCTACAAGCTTTTATTTATCCTGCTGCAGAGCGCATCTACACTGGAGAATTAACGCAGTTTGATACCACTTAAGCTGCTGTGGCTCAGTGCTGTGGAATTATGGGATTTGTAGTTCTACAAGGTCTTTATCTTTCTCTGCCAAACTATTATTATTATTATTTACCTACCTCTCCTTGCAACTCATGCTTAACTCCCAGGATTCCATAGCATTGAGTTAGCTGCACAATTCTGCAAATTCTGGGTGCATCTACACTGTAGAATTAATGCAGTTTGGTACCACTTTAGCTGCTTTGGCTCAATGCTATGGAATTATGGGATTTGTAGTTCTACAAGGACTTTAGCTTTCTCTGCCCAACTATTATTATTATTATTATTTACCTACCTCTCCTTGCAACTCATAATTAACTCTCAGAATTCCATACCATTGAGTTATGGCAGTTCAAGTGGCGTCAAACTGTGTAGATGCACCCAGAATTTGCAGAATTGTACAGCTGGGCCTTTAACGGCAACTTGATGAGTGGCCATTAGCAGGTGATCATGGGTTATTTCCTGGCAGCAGAAAAAACTTTGCATGCTAATTCCTGTACATTCAAGTAGCTGCTAAATAGCCAGGCTATTTTGCCTATAGATCTCTAGTTAGCAATGGAGCAATGCAGGGATGCAATGCATTTCAATGGGAAGGGACAATAGTTTGCAAAATGCCCACCTCCTCAACTGCCATGGCTCAAAGCGATGGAATCATGGGTTGTGTAGTTTTGCAAGGCGGTCCCGGTCGGAGTTGGCTTGACACACCTTCCTCTCTTTCGCCCTCTTCAAATTCTACAGCACTGCTGGTCACAGCTGACCTCCAGCTGGAGCGCTCAAGAGCCAGGGCTTCCCAGTTCTTAGTGTCTATGCCACAGTTTTTGAGGTTGGCTTTGAGCCCGTTTTTAAATCTCTTTTCCTGCCCACCAACATTCTGTTTTCCGTTCTTGAGTTCGAAGTAGAGCAACTGCTTTGGGAGACGGTGCTCAGGCATCCGGACAATGTGGCCGGTTCAGCGGAGTTGATGACATCGGTTTCCAGGTGGAAGGTGGTTCCAGTCGGCGTTGGCTTGAGGCACCTTCTTCTTGGCACGTTTCTCTCTTTTGCCCTCCATTCGTGCCTCTTCAAATTCTGCAGCACTGCTGGTCACAGCTGACCTCCAGCTGGAGCACTCAAGGGCCAGGGCTTCCCAGTTCTCAGTGTCTATGCCAGAGCTTTTAAGGTTGGCTTTGAGCCCATCTTTAAGTCTCTTTTCCTGCCCACCAACATTCAGTTTTCCGTTCTTGAGTTCGGAGTAGAGCAACTGCTTTGGGAGACGGTGGTCTGGCATCCGGACAATGTGGCCGGTTCAGCGGAGTTATTTATTTATTTACTTACTTACCGTATTTCTATACCGCTTTTCTCACCCCTAGGGAGCCCCCGGTGGCGCAGTGATGCAGCAGGACTGAAGACCGACAGGTCACAGGTTCAAATCCGGGTAGAGGCGGATGAGCTCCCTCTATCAGCTCCAGCTCCTCATGCAGGGACATGAGAGAAGCCTCCCACAAGGATGATAAAACATCATATTATCCGGGCGTCCCCTGGGCAACGTCCTTGCAGACGGCCAATTCTCTCACACCAGCAGCGACTTGCAGTTTCTCAGGTCGCTCCTGACACGACCAAAACTCCTCAAAGCGGTTTACACATAAGTGGCAAAACTTCAATGCCGTACATTGGACAGTGACGCGAAGCCAAACCATAACAACCACAATAATAAAACCACAATTAAACATAAATCATAATTAGACAGTACATAAGCAACCCGGTGGCGCAGTGGGTTAAAGCGCTGAGCTGCTGAGCTTGTTGACCAAAAGGTCACAGGTTCAATTCCAGGGAGCGGCGTGAGCTTCCGCTGTCAGCCCTAGCTTCTGTCAACCTAGCAGTTCGAAAACATGCAAATGTGAGTAGATCAATAGGTACCGCTCCAGGATGTAGAGTGGGTCATGGGGGCTCTGTGTGCCAAGTTTGGTCTGTACACAGCATTTGGCCTTTCAGCATTTGGCCAATCAGAAAGCCGGCACATACACCGCCACACTTCCGCCGCATACAAACTTTGACTTTTATTATATAGGTGGGAAGGTAACGGCGCTCCATGCAGTCATGCCGGCCACATGACCTTGGAGGTGTCTATGGACAACGCCGGCTCTTTGGCTTAGAAATGGAGATGAGCACCACACCCCAGAGTCAGACATGACTGGACTTAATGTCAGGGGACAACCTTTACCTTAAGCAATCATTAAAACAATAAATAGTAAAAACAGTCTCGGCAGTTGATGGCGGAGGACCATCGCTTCAATGCTGGTGGTCATTCCAGGAGTTGCATTGATTCACACAATTGCATTGATTCACACAATGTCCTTTCAGAGAGATTCAAATGGTCCTTAGGTGTCCATGTTGAAACATCTTCCAGCAGCTGAGAAGCAGAAATACTGTCTTGGTAAGCTCCTGCACAGAAAACCTAAACGTGCAACTGTTGCCGAAACTCCCAGGCTCAGCTAGCTTCTCAGGCGTAGCCCAACCAATCAGCTTTATGCTTTGCATTTTTCAGTTAACGCACTCACCAACTGATTTTTACAGCTTCTTCTCTCCTTTTTGCAACTCTTTTCTCCATTTTATCTATATCTACTTTTTCTTTTTGGCATCTCTTTCCTTCCTCCTCTTTTTTTTCCTGCACTGGATCTTAAATTGTTTCCAAATGGCCAATTTGAGTCGTTTTTCAAAATCCAGTCTCTTTAAAACCCTTAAACTCCATTTGCAGGAATTGTGGGAGTTGAAGTCCAAAACACCTGGAGGGCCCAAGTTTGCCCATGCCTGGTATAGACATACATTATATTGATATGTTGCAGTATATGCATCTACACTGGCTATATAATGCAGTTCCAAACTGGAGATCCGGGTTGCAATCTCCACTGGAAACCCTTGGAGAAGTCACACTCTCTCAACCCTCAGAGACAAGCAATGGCAAACCTAATTCTGAACAAGCCTTGCCATTAAAATATTGTGATAGGTTCACCTTACGGTACCATAAGTTAGAACTGACTTGGGCCTCTTCTACCCTGCCATAAATTTAGGTTATCAAATCAGACAAGTTGCTCCCTTGTCATTGGATGTGTGAGTCTGTTTTGGGTTTTAGTGCGAATTTTAAGGGGCTATGTAAAATGTCAAACTTATTTTGGGGATAAGGTTCAGCATATTGGTCAACTTCTGTATAGTGCCATATAATACAATTTGGTCAACGAGGACTAATATAATGAAGGTACTGCAAGTCCCATCATCCATGGTCCATCCTCCTTCAAGCAGCACCGGTATGTACGGTGGGTCATGGGGGTTCTGTGTGCCAAGTTTGGTCTTGATTGGTCATTAGATGAGGGTTGCAGCAGTCTTGGGAAGGGAGTGGAGGTACTTGAAGTCCCATCATCCATGGTCTGTCCTCCTCGAAAGTGCACCAGGATGTAGAGGGGGTCATGGGGGCTCTGTGTGCCAAGTTTGGTCTTGATCAGTCATTGGCGAGGGTCTCAGTGGTCTCAGGAAGTGAGTGAAGTGACTGCTTTGTCAAATTCTTCCAAACCGCACCAGGATGTAGAGTGGGTCATGTGGATTCTCTGTGTGAATTGTGGTCTTGATCCATCATTGTTGGCAGTTGTAATGGTCTCAGGAAGGGAATGCATGTATTGCAAGTCCCATCGTCCATGGTGCATCTTACTCCAAACCCCAGTAGCATGTAGAGTGCGTCATGGAGACTCAGTGGACCAAGTTTGGTCTTTGTAGGTAATTGGATGAGGGTTGTAGTGGTCTCAGGAATTGAGCGAAGATACTGCAAGTCCCATAATCCATGGTCCATCCCCGGCCAAACCACACCAGGGCGTAAAGTGGGTCATGAGAGGTCTATGTGCCAAGTTTGGTCCTGATCAGTCATTGGATGAGGTTAACAGCGGTCTCAGAATGTGAGTGATGGTACTGCAAGTCCCATCATCCATATGGTTCATCCTCCTCCAAACTGCAGTAGGATGTAGAGTGGGTCATGGGGGCTCTGTGTGCCAAGTTTGGTCTGTATTGGTAATTTTCTGACACAGCATTTGGCCTTTTCCTTTCCTCTCTTTGTCATCTCGGAATCTTGGAATTGAGGCTGGGCAATCAGAGATCATATGCAAATTTCCTTCTCTCAAGTCTCCGTTTCTGTCATGAACCCTTTTCTCCACCAGGGGCCCCTATTGAAGCTGGCCAATCAGAGACCATATGCAAATTTCCTTCTCTCATGTCTCCGTTTCTGTCATGAACCCTTTTCTCCACCAGGGGCGCCTATTGAAGCTGGCCAATCAGAGACCATATGCAAATAGCAGCACAGCGGCAGCCAATCAGAAAGCCGGCACATACACCGCCACACTTCCGCCGCATACAAACTTTGACTTTTATTAGATAGATAGATAGATAGATAGATAGATAGATAGATAGATAGATAGATATAGATGGCAGTGTGGAAGGGGCCTCTGTTGACCTAAGAAAGGTATTGACTCATTAGGACTGTTGAATTATGCAAAATGCATGAAGAATGCATACAAATTGGGAGATCCAGTTCCCAAAGAAAGGAGCCCGAGGGCAGCTGGGTGAGATAGAAATGACAGACAAGACATACGCGTTATGCTTTATCCTGGACAGCTCAGCAATTTATATGGAATACGTGGAATCAGAAAATAGGCATCTCATACATATATAATAGGCCCTCTTTTAAGATAGATTTGTCTTTGTACCGAATCCTGAAACTATACATTTTCAGTTTCTTCCTTTTGTGTTACAGAAAAAAAAACTTTTCGATTCTGAAGGCAAAATAGATAGCCTTTCTAACAAGGCTGTTATGTCCAAGTGGGGACTCAGGGTGGATTACAATGCCCATATACATGGCAAACATTCAATGCCATAGACACACAACGTATATAGACAGACACAAAGGCAATTTAACATTCCAGCTTTGCGGCTTCATGAGGGTATGCCCCATTCCAGCCACAGGGGGAGCCGCCGCTTCACCATCCATTTGTGACACCGATGGAGTATTTTCTCATTCTTGTGCACACTGCTGGAAGGTTTTATGGTATCATAAATTAGTTAATTTACCCTCCCTACATAAAGCGGTACCTAAATTTCCTACTTGACAGATGCAACTGTCTTTTGGGCTGCATAGGTCAACAGCTGGCTAGACTATTAATGGTCGGGAGCTCACTTTGACCCAGGCTGACTTCAAACTCCTGACCTCTCAGTCAATAGTGATTTAATGCAGCTGGCTACTAACTAGCTGCACCACAGCCCGATAATATAATCCATATTATCACACTGGAGAGGGATTGGCTGGTGACTTCTGGAAGAGCACTTTGGTTTTCTCGATGTTCAATGAGAGGCCGAGCTTCTCGTATGTTTCTGCGAAGGTGTTTAAAGTGGCTTGTAGGTCTTCTTCTGAATGCGCACAGACGTCGTTGTCATCAGCATACTGGAGTTCTATAACAGATGTGGTTGTAACCTTGGTTTTGGCTTTCAGTCTCAATGCAATGGAATCATGGGTTCTGTAGTTTTGCAAGGCCTTTAGCCTTCTCTGTTAAAAGAACGCTGGTGTCTACAACTCCAAGCATTCCATAGCAGTTAAAGCGGCATCAAACGGCATTAATTCTACAGTGTAGTTGCACCATTTCCCCGTCCTCCAATCCTTTCACCATCTCCCAATGCTGATGCTGCTAAAGAGCCTCCCAACTAGTCAGAGGATGAGGAGGAAATTTGGAATGTTGCAAAAAAGAATGTTATTTCTCATACGTTTTGCTAACTCCCTTCAAATCCTATCTACTGAGCTCTCAATGTGGGGATTCTCCGCCACCTTCACCATCCAGACCATATAATAACCCCCAAAAGCCTGGTAAAGTTTGATAAAGATCCTGTCTACACTTGCCACATAATCCAGTTTCTGAATGCAAAAACTGGATTATCTGCTTTTGATTGTGGCCCGTTCTACACTGCCACATAAAGTCCAGATTGTCTGCTTTGAACTGGATTATATGGCATTGTAGACTCATATAACCCAGTTTGAAGAAGAAAATGGGGATTATCTGCTGTGATTTTGTCCGTGCCAGGAGCGACTTGAGAAACTGCAAGTCGTTTCTGGTGTGCAGAACCCATGATTCCAGACTACAGAACCCATGATTCCATTGCATTGAGTCATGGCAGTTGAGGACGTGAGCATTTTGCAAACTGTTGTCCCTTCCCATTCAAATGCATTGCAACCATGTCTGTATTATTGCCCCAACTCTATTCTCCGTCTTCATCGCTATGATACTTCACCTTGTTGACGGGAAGCTTCCCACCGGAGTGGAAATCTTCTATCGGACAGATGGCAAGCTATTCAACCTCAGCAGACTGAAAGCCAAAACCAAGGTCACAACAACATCTGTTATAGAACTCCAGTATGCTGATGACAACGTCGTCTGTGCTCACTCAGAAGAAGACCTACAAGCCACTCTAAACACCTTCTCAGAAGCATACGAGAAGCTCAGCCTCTCACTGGACATCGAGAAAACCGAAGTGCTCTTCCAGCAGTCACCAGCCAACCCCTCTCCAATGACAGAAATACAGCTTAATGGTGTAACATTAGAAAATGTTGACCATTTCCGCTCCCTTGGCAGCCACCTCTCCACCAAAGTCAACATTGACACTGAAATACAACATCGCCTGAGCTCTGCGAGTGCAGCATTTTTCCGAATGAAGCAGAGAGTGTTTGAGGACCAAGACATCCATAGGGAGACCAGGGTGCGTGTATATAAAGCGATTCTCCTCCCAAACTTGCTATACACCTGTGAGATGTGGACAGTCTACAGATGCCACATGCAACTCCTGGAATGATTCCATCAGCGTTGCCTATGAAAAATCCTGCAAATCTCTTGGGAAGACAGGCAGACAAATATCAGTGTGCTGGAACAAGTAAAGACCACCAGCATTGAAGCGATGGTCCTCCGCCATCAACTCCACAGAACTGTCCGGATGCCCGACCACCATCTCCCAAAGCAGTTGCTCTACTCCGAACCCAAGAACGGAAAATGGAATGTTGGTGGGCAGGAAAAGAGATTGAAAGATGGGCTCAAAGCCAACCTTAAAAACTGTGACATTAACACCGAGAACTGGCCCTTGAGTGCTCCAGCTGGAGGTTAGCTGTGACCAGCAGTGCTGTAGAATTTAAAGAGGCACAAATGGAAGGTGAAAGACAGAAATGTGCCAAGAGGAAGGCATGTCAAGCCAACTCCGACCGGGACCGTCTTCCACCTGGAAACCGATGTCCTCACTGCGGGAGAACAAGAATAGGGCTCCACAGCCATCTACAGACCCAGTTCCAGGATACCGAAATTGGAGGACAATCTTATTCGGACAATGAGGATTGCCTAAGTAAGTGAGTCAGTAAAGTCACCTGACTATATGTGTTGCTCTGCATAACAAAGAGAAAACACCTTGAGCGCTCCAGCTGGAGGTCAGCTGTGACCAGCAGTGCTGTAGAATTTGAAGAGGCACAAATGGAGGGTGAAAGAAAGAAAGATTCCAGTAGGAAGGCGTGTCAAACCAACCTTGACTGGGACCACTTTCCGCCTGGAAACTAATGTCCTCACTGCGTGAGAACATGTGGGTCAAAAATAGGGCTCCACAGCCATCTACAGACCCAGTTCTAGGATACCGAACTTGGAGGACAATCCTATACGGACAATGAGTGATCACCTAAGTAAGTAAGTAAGTAAGTAAGTAAGTAAAGTCACATGACTGTATATGTGTTGCTCTGCATAACAAAGAGTAAACACCTTGAGCGCTCCAGCTGGAGGTCAGCTGTGACCAGCAGTGCTGTAGAATTTGTAGAGGCACAAATGGAGGGTGAAAGAGAGAAACGTTCCAAGAGGAAGGTGTGTCAAGCCAACCTCGACTGGGACCACCTTCCACCTGGAAACCGATGTCCTCACTGCGGGAGAACGTGTGGGTCAAGAATAGGGCTCCACAGCCATCTACGACCCAGTTCCAGTATACCAAACTTGGAGGACAATCTTATTCGGACAATGAGTAAGCCTAAGTAAGCAAGTAAGTAAAGTCACATGACTGTATATGTGTTGCTCTGCATAACAAAGAGTAAACACCTTGAGCACTCCAGCTGGAGGTCAGCTGTGACCAGCAGTGCTGTAGAATTTCAAGAGGCATCTCATATCTGATCATCTCATATCTTTTTTTTCTAGCAAGACAATGTGCAGATTGGTAAAGACGTGAACTACGCATGATTTTCATTCTGCCACAAGTGAGTGAAGGACCTTTGGAAAACTACCATCCCCTGATTTCATGGCACTGAGACATGGCAGTCAATGAGGTGTCAAAGAATGCCAGTTCACGAAATGTTTCAATAAAGACAGCCTGTCTTTTCATCCCACCAAAGTGGCCAAAGCGGTCTCAGTCCTATAGCCAGCCAGCCAGGCCAGAAGCTTGGATTAAAAGGGATCTAGATAATCGGTTTCATCCAGGAACTGCAGGAGCTGCGAGATCCAGAACCGTGACTAATCTGCCTCGCAAGGCAGCTGCCACCAAAACAAGCCCGTTCCCATCTCAAAGTCCCAAAGACACTCATGGGGGAGAATGTAGTCCATTGGAAAGATCTGGGACTGGCCATCTATAAGTGCTTTTTTTGTGCAGGTGTTAAAGGTGCAGGAATTGCATCTATTGCAAGATGATGAGGGTCACTGTGATGATGAGGGCCATGGATCAAGAGGTGAGGGGAAGTCATAGGGAGGAGGGGGCTTCCTGGAATGTCTCCAGAGGAGGGCGATTCAAATGATCAAGGGTCTGGAGAACAAGCCCTATGAGGAGCGGCTTATAGAGCTGGGCATGTTTAGCCTGCAGAAGAGAAGGCTGAAAGGAGTCAGGATGAGGGCTATGGATCAAGATGTGAGGGAAAATCATAGGGAGGAGGGAGCAGGCTTGTTTTCTGCTGCCCTGGAGACTAGGACGCAATGGAACAATGGCTTCAAACTCCAGGAAAGAAAGGAGATTCCACCTGAACATGAGGAAGATCTTCCTGACTCTGAGAACTGTTCAACAGTGGAACTCTCTGCACCAGAGTGTGGTGGAGGCTCCTTCTTTGGAGGTTTTGAAGCAGAGGCTGGATGGCCATCTGTCGGGGGTGCTTTGCATGAGATTTTCCTGCTTCTGGGCAGAATGGGGTTGGACTGGATGGCTCACAAGGTCTCTTCCAATACAAATGATTCTATCAATTAATGCTATAGCTAATGACCAAAACCCAAATGTTCAGCTGCTGACCCGCTCAGAGGCAAAACAAAAGTCAAAAGCTACACATACGTATTTATAAAGGCATGGAATTTGAGGAAAATGAATGGAAGCTGTTCTGTCTCCCAGGATCCTGATTTGCCTTATTTTACAGTTGCTTGAGGTTGCTTCCTCTTGCATTTTCTCCCAGGACTGCTGCAGCTTTGCAAGAGTCCTAAAGGTTAATAGTATCAGAGTCTGCAGGCCTTCCTCATGTTCAGGTGGAATCTCCTTTCTTGTAGTTTGAAGCCATTGTTCCCTTGCGTCCTAGTCTCCAAGGAAGCAGAAAACAAGCTTGCTCCCTCCTCCCTGTGGCTTTCTCACACATATTTATGCATGGCTATCATATCTTTCATTTCAGGTGTCAGCATCCTGGGTCCCCATCGTGCACAGATCTTCCGATAGCGAAGCAAAGGAATAATGTGACCCACACGTTCTTGTGAAATGCTGATTATGCTTGAAATTATGCCCGTACCTTGGGAAGTCTGACTTGGCCACGGTAGTCCACGCTCTGGTTACATCCCGTTTAGACTACTGCAACGCTCTCTACGTGGGGTTGCCTTTGAAGACGACTCGGAAGATCCAACTAGTCCAATGCTCAGCAGCCATGATTTTAACAGGAGCGGAGCGCAGGGAGCATACAACCCCCCTGTGGCGCCAACTCCACTGGCTACCGATCTGCTACCGGGCTGAATTCAAAGTGCTGGCGTTGGCCTTTAAAGCCCTAAACGGTTCCGGCCCAAGCTACCTATCCGACCGCATCTCTGCCTATGAACCCACCAGGAGTTTGAGATCTTCCGGGGAGACCCTGCTCTCGATCCCGCCTGCTTCTCAAGCTCGGTTGGCAGGGACGAGAGATAGGGCCTTCTCGGTGGTGGCTCCTCGGCTGTGGAACGCCCTTCCTACGGACATTAGATTAGAACCATCTCTAATGGTATTCCGCAAAAAAGTGAAGACCTGGCTGTTTGAGCAGGCGTTCGAATAATTAGTGCAATGATTGGTTAATGAACACTGGAATGGAACAATGGTTGACGAATCTGGATCATGTTTTTGATGACGAGACGACAGTGAATGGTTACTGTAGTAATTGTTTATTAATTGTGTAATGTGTTAGGCTGTTAATTGTTTTTATACTGTAGCACTGAATTTTTGCTGTTCTTATTTGTTGTGAACCGCTGTGAGTCACCTTCGGGCTGAGAACAGCGGTATATAAGTAAGGTAAATAAATAAATAAATTCTCTTTGAGTGATACGACCATCGTCCTGAATCAGTCTGTCAACCTTTTGCCTGTGAAACTTGGTGGTTGCTGTCACAGGACGTCCAACTCTTTTTTGTCACGCAAGTCAGATGTTCCCACCTTAACATCTTTAAACTTACTTGCGCTACGACGCACAGTACTCACACCAACACAATCACCATAAACAGCTTGCATTCTCTGATGAATCTCCTTTGGGGTGATACCTTCTGCTGTCAAAAATTCAATGCCTGCACGTTGCTTAAGTCACATTGACTAACTGCACAGGTTTCCATACTTCGTACTTTAACAACACAACCGTTCAATGCTAAGGCTTCCCGCCAAATGTGAAGTCGATAGGAACTTTAGAAGGGTCTACCCCAGGAGGAGAGACCCTGCGGCCCCACCAAAGAGGGATCATTAGTGAGCAAAGAGAAGCCTAATTTTAAGCAATTTATTTTCCCTAAGTTCCCAAAAAGAATCTCACCAAAGTCGAAGAAAGCATCACCGACATGTTTTATTAGCGATTCAGCTGAAAAGGATGCAAAGCAGCAATCATTCGCCAAGCTAAGCATACATGTACAGAAATAAATGCAATTTTTATAGAAAATACAGAGTTGTGTGGTTCAAATCTCCCGCTCCCCACCCCTCGCCTGGCTCAAAGGTGATTGGCTGGCGCGCAAACAGCTGGGAGGAGGCTTGGCCGTCCCCCGCGCGTCTGAACCAATCACAGAGCTTCTGCCAATCAGAAGGCTCCTGCAGCCTCTGCGCTCCAGCGAATCAGAAGGGAGGGAGGCGGGACGAAGGAATACAATGCATTCTTGAATGGATTATGGAGTTACAGGAAATGTCCAGGGAGCCTAACGAGTCCGAACCGGCCTTCAAGAAAAGCCAATCTATTGTGTTGTGATTGATCTGAGTTCCTCTTGCAGTCAGGCAGGGGCACAATGGGGGAGATTTTGGTGAATGACTTTAATGGAAAGGCTTGAAAGGAAACGGGTCAGGGGGAAGAAGACTTTCCGAAGGTCCTCTTTTCTCCTATTGTAATGTGATTGAAAAGTCTGCCAAGTGATTGTCCCCTTGATGGTCAGCCTCCGAAGTCAAGGAGATATTTCTTTGTTATTTTTCCATGCAAGAAATGTCCTTAGATAAATCATGAATTGCTTTTTTTCAGAGGCAAGGCAACTTCCTTATACATTTTTCCAACAAAGGGGATGGGCAGAAAGGGTCAGGAGAAGGTTACATTCACAGGAGAAAATATGAAAATATAGATATCATAATACAGAGAGTAAACCCAACTACTCTCCCCCAGTGTCCATAGTTCATATTATTCATAGGAAGGCCCATAAAGGGAAATATATCCATGAGGGGGAACGAGAGTCCCTTGTTTGTGAGATGGGGGACCATCAGGAGCCCAGGTGTGTCTCAGATGAAAAAAGTCAAATACTTTTGTGGCATGATTTTCAGTAATAAATTGGTTACCTTCTGCTATAAATGTATGAAAACAGGGCATAAATGATTAAATGATACACACCAAATTGACCAAGGCTTAACCCTTATTATCCAGTCTGGTGTCCTTGCCCTTAGCAAAACCATAAGTTACTATCTCTTATGGGGGGGGGGGGTCGTGTTTGACTTCAAATGGAACTATAAAGGAGAGTCTACTGAACAAGCCAGTACCTGCCACATACCAGTACTGCCGTCTATTGAGGAGTTACAAAGGTGGAGGCATTACTTTTCATTCAACCCTCGCATCTGGCTTCAATTTGGAGATAATCTACAGCAAGTCTAGTGGGGAACACTCTTCCCGGGAAAATGAATGTTGTGCTCTGTTTTAGTGGGCCACCTTCTGTTTAGAAGGAGACTGTGCACGCTCTCCCTCTGGACGAGCCTTTTCTCATCATCCTTCCTGATAGAAGAAACTCTGTTTTGCGCATCTTTTATTAGAGGGAAGCTTGCAATGTATTTCATGCAGGTTTAAGGGACTGATGTGCCGACATTCTCCTTAGCTGCAAACGAGGTCATGCAACATCACAGCATTAAAAAAGGAAGAATGTAATCTGGGAGAAGGAGGCTGCAGCAGTTTCGCCTGCATCTATGGCAAGCATCCTCAGAGGTAGTGAGGTCTGTTGGAACTAGGAAAAAGGGGTTTATATATCTGTGGAATGACCAGGGTGGGACAAAGGACTCTTGTCTGCTGGAGCTAGGTGTAAATGTTTCAACTGACTACCTTGATTAGCATTTGATTGCCTGGCAGTGCCTGGAGCAATCTTTTGTTGAGATGTAATTAGATGTCCTTGTTTGTTTCCTCTCTGCTGTTTTGCTGTTCTAATTTTAGAGTTTTTTTTTAATACTGGTAGCCAAATGTCAAGGTCTAGTTTCCCCAAACTCCACCAGTGTTCGTATTTGGGCATATTGAGTATTTGTGTAGAGTTTGGACCAGATCCATCATTGTTTGAGTCCACAGTACTCTCTGGATGTAGGTGAACTACAACTCCAAAGCCAAATGACACTGCCCACCAAACCCTTCCAGTATTTTCTGTTGGTCATGGGAGGTCCATGTGCCAATTTTGGTTCAATTCCACCGTTGGTGGGGTTCAGAATGCTCTTTGGTTGTAGGTGAACTATAAATCCCAGTAAGTACAACTCCCAAATGTCAAGGTCTATTACCCCCAAACTCCACCAGTGTTCATATTTGGGCATATTGAGTATTTGTGTAGAGTTTGGTCCAGATCCATCATTGTTTGAGTCCACAGTGATCTCTGAATGTAGGTGAACTACAACTCCAAAGCCAAAGGACACTGCCCACCAAACCCTTCCAATATTTTCTGTTGGTCATGGGAGAACTGTGTGCCAAGTTTGGTTCAATTCCATCATTGGTGGGGTTCAGAATGGTCTTTGATTGTAGGTGAGCTACAAATCCCAGCAACTACAACTCCCAAATGACAAAATCAGGTTTTTTTTGAGTGAAGGGCATACATTGGGTTGTTAGGTGTCTTGTGTCCAAATTTGGTGTCAATTCGTCCAGTGGTTTTTGAGTTCTGTTAATCCCACAAACTAACATTAAATTTTTATTTATAGATAATAATATAATAATATAATATAATATAATATAATATAATATAATATAATATAATATAATATAATATAATATAATATAATATAATATAATAATGTCTTGAGATAACTTGAAGATGGGGCACAGGTCTCAACATGAAATTCATTTCTGTTTCACAGGCATCTTACACCCATAGCCTGAAGGTAAGTATATACATACAATATTCATTTTGTGCATGAAACAAAGTTTGTGTACATTGAAGCATCAGAAAGCAAAGGTGCCATTATTCTTGCAACTCGATGTGGGCAATTCTGGAGCATTTTGGAATGCCAGAGAAAGGATGCTGAACCTTTATCTATTACAGCAAGCAGCATTCGAGATAAGCGTCACATCCTTTGTGATTCTTCCATGCGTTACTCTGGGCAGGAGAAAACCACATGGCTCTTCCACTGTCAACGCTTTGATACGCATCCAATCTGACATCATTTTTATTTGAAGGTGCGCCTTACCCATGTTGTGCTTTTTGGTCCAAAAGGCAGACTTCGTCCCCCGTTCCAAGTCCTTGAACTAAAAGAAAGTCTAGCCAGACTCAAAGAGAGCAAGCCCCGTGCCACTGCGAAAACCAAATAGGAGTCTGTTCTGTGCAGACTTCCCAGCCGATCCTTGTTGTGAGTCATGGAGACGCTTCAATAAATCCAGTTTGTGGGAATTAAAATGAAGAGTGACGTCAAGGCAGGAGGAGACATTTCCCCGAAGCGGTGCAGAAGAAGCACATGCCTTTCGTGCTCGTTGCCAAAACCCCTGGAACCACTCTGGTGCCAAATGCAATTTCCAAATCCCTGCAAAGTTAACAAACTGGAATAGCAGCATGGGCAAGAAGGTGGTTGCCACCTTTTCTCCTCCTCCTGGGCTCTTGTGCATTTAAGAGCACATGCGTAGGCAAAGGTTTTGGAGCATTGCAATGGAGTGGAAGGATGAAAGCATCAGATAAGGCCCAGAAGAAGAACTGGACAAGTTACAAAGGCTAGGAATATCTACTCCCCGTAACAACCGATATGAATGGCATGCTTCTCTTGCTCCAGAATTTGGGACTTGTTCATTTGGACTCCAACTCCAAGAATCCCCATCCTGGGACACCTTGGGAGCTTTAGTCCTAAAAAGGTCAACAACAACAAAAATAATAATTATATTTGTTATCCATCTCTCCACATGGTTCAAGGCAAGGAACAACATACCGGTAATTTCCATCGATTCAGTATCCACGGATTCCACCATCCATGTATGTATATATATATATATATATATATATATATATATATATATATATATGGTTTTGCGGATGCATTGTGATGTATTTTTTATTTTTTGGCTTTTATGCAAACACACATATACACAAATATATACACACATATACACACACAAAGCACATATACACAGAATGGCCACACCAACGCATGGCAGGGGATGGCTAATAGTCACTATAAATCTATAAAGTCTTTGTGGGTGATCTCCCATCCAAGGACTATCCAAGGCTGACCCCACTTAGCATCCAAAGTCCAATGGGATCTATCTCTTCAGAGTATTTAGTTCTATCATGTAGTCCTGTGTTGTTTCCATGTTTTGCTGGGCAGCTGCTCTTATCATCCCCGGCTATGATGTTTAGGAATGATGGGAGATGATGTTCCCTGTATCTTAGGCCTGAGGATTGGCCTCCTTTGAGAGAGATAAAGGATTGACTCACCACTGCGTCTGTGTTCCTAAATATCATACTTATATCTTCATTTTAAAAAAGAGTTATGCACTCTTCAAGAGGTTTTTTTTATTTATTTGTCGTGTCAGGGCAACCAGTCCATTATATTACATTTCTAACAGAACAAAGCAAACAAACAGACAAAATACAAAATTTGTGAGTTTGGTAGTTGATTAAATGTCCTTTGACCAGTATCTGGCCACTTGGAGTGCCTCTGGTGTTGCTGCAAGAAGGTCCTCCAACGTGCATGTGGCAGGGCTCAGGGTGCATTGCAGCAGGTGGTCAGCAGTTTGCTCTTCTCCACACTTGCATGTTGTGGATTCCACTTTGTGGCCCCATTTCTGAAGGTTGGCTCTGCATCTCGTGGTGCCAGAGCGCAGTCTGTTCAACGCCTTCCAAGTCGCCCCGTCTTCTGTGTGCCCAGGGGGGAGTCTCTCATTTGGTATCAGCCATTGGTTGAGGTTCTGGGTTTGAGCCTGCCACTTTTGGACTCTCGCTTCCTGGGGTGTTCCAGCGAGTGTCTCTGTAGATCTTAGAAAACTATGTCTAGATTTAAGTCATTGACGTGCTGGCTGATACCCAAACAGGGGATGAGCTGGCGATGTCTCTGCCTTGGTCCTTTCACTATTGGCTGCTACTTCCCGGCGGATGTCAGGTGGTGCAATACCGGCTAAGCAGTGTAATTTCTCCAGTGGTGTAGCGCGCAGACACCCCGTGATAATGCGGCATGTCTCATTAAGAGCCACATCCACTGTTTTAGTGTGGTGAGATGTGTTCCATACTGGGCATGCATACTCAGCAGCAGAGTAGCACAGTGCAAGGGCAGATGTCTTCACTGTGTCTGTTTGTGATCCCCAGGTTGTGCCAGCCAGCTTTCGTATGATATTGTTTCTAGCACCCACTTTTTGCTTGATGTTCAGGCAGTGCTTCTTGTAGGTAAGAGCACGGTCCAGAGTGACTCCCAGGTATTTGGGTTCGCTGCAATGCTCCAGTGGGATTCCTTCCCAGGTGATCCTCAGAGCTCGGGGTGCTTCTCTGTTCTTGAGATGAAAGACACATGTCTGTGTTTTGGATGGGTTGGGGATCAGCTGGTTTTCCCTGTAATAGGCAGTAAGAGCACCTAGAGCTTCGGAAAGCTTCAGTTCAGCCATCTCAAAGCTCCCTGCTTGAGTGGTGATGGCACGATCATCAGCATAGATGAAACTCTCTGTCCCTTCTGGCAGTGGCTGGTCATTTGTGTAGATGTTTTGAACATGGATGGAGCAAGCACACTCCCCTGAGGCAGGCCGTTCTTCAAGAGGTGCATCTGCATTGTTGATTTAATGCAGTTTGACACCACTTGAACAGCCACGGCTCAATCCTATGGAGTCTTGGGAGTTCTCTGCCACTCCCCAAGTTACAACTCCTAGGACTCCATAATATTGAGCCATGGCTGTTCAAGTGGGTATCAAACTGCATTAATTCTACAGTGTAGACACACCCAAAGAATAGAAGAGACAAGAGCAACAAGATTAATTCTTTTGGTAACATTTTGTAAGACTTCTTCCTTTTCCAATCTAGTGCAACCAGCTTTTTAATTCTGGCAGGGCTCCTGTCAATGAAGCAACAAGGAGGGGGAAAAACCTTAGAAGGTGCATTTTTCCCCCTGGCAGGCGCATGTAATTACTCGGAAAGCTTTACTCATCCGATTTCTGCCAGGCATGCTACTATTAAAATCACAGGAGCCAGGGAGACGAATTGGCAAATGCATGAAACAGGATTGTGCCAGGAGGAAAAACAGGACTGCCCTGGCCTATCAACCTCTTTGTCTTTGGATATATCTGTATTGCACAACAATAGCACTTTGATACCGCTTTAACTCCGGAGCATCATTTTATGGGATGTTTAATCTGCATTGCAAAATGAATTCAGTTTGGTGTCACTTTGACTGCTATGGGTCAATGCTATGGCATCCCGGGAGTTGTAGTTTTATTAGATACTAGCTTGGGGACCCGGCGCTGCCCGGGTTATTTGAGAAAGGCATTGTTTGTCTCTCCTCCAAGTTTAGTCTAGATACAATGTCAGCTGGGTTTAGTGCGTACGGGTGAGCTATAGTTCCCATATGCAAGTGTCATAATCCGTGGTCAATCCTCCTCCAATCCACAATAGGATGTAGAGTGGGTTATGGGGTCTCTGTGTGCCAAGTTTGGTCTTTATCAGTCATTGGATGAGGGTCACAGCAGTCTCAGAAAGTGAGTGAAGGTACTTCAAGTCCCATCATCCATGGTACGACCTCTTCCAAACTGCAGCAGGATGTAGAGTGGGTCATGGGGTCTCTGTGTGCCAAGTTTGGTCTTTATCAGTCATTAGATGAGGGTCACAGCAGTCTCGGGAAGTGAGTGGAGGTACTTCAAGTCCCATCATCCATGGTCCGACCTCTTCCAAACTGCAGCAGGATGTAGAGTGGGTCATGGGGGCTCTGTGTGCCAAGTTTGGTCTTGACCAGTCATTGGATGAGGGTCACAGCAGTCTCGGGAAGTGAGTGTAGGTACTTCAAGTCCCATCATCCATGGTCTGACCTCTTCCAAACTGCAGCAGGATGTAGAGTGGGTCATGGGGGCTCGGTGTGCCAAATTTGGTCTTTATCGGTGTTTGTTGGGAGCCACAGTGGTCTGTGGGAATTGAATGTTTGAAAGTAGTACAAATACCATCATCCATTGTCCGTCCTCCTCCCAAACCTCACCAAGACATTAAGGGGGGTCATGGGGTTTATGTGTGCCAAGTTTGGTCCAGGTCCATCACCCGTGCTGGCCACAGTGGCCTGTTAAAGTGGCAGCCAATCAGAAAGCTGCCACATACACCTCCTTCCGTCCTCCCTACGTCCTCCCTCCCTATGTCCGCCCTCCCTCCTCCACATACAAACATTCTCTTTTATTATATATATATAGATATAGATATAGATTTAGCCTTCTCTGCCAAACACTTGTAATAAGAAATTCAATGTGCAGATTAGATAATTGTGAATTTAATATGATGTGTGGGAATGCATGGAAGAATGGAAGATGAATGTATGGATGGAGCTAATAATTTTGGAGACACCAGTATAATATTAAGGCCTGCAATTACTTGCTGGACTGTAATTAAAAGTTGCTAATAAGAACTGAAAAGTAAACTCTGATAAGAATGGGGGGGGGGGCAGTGATAACAGAAATGTTTACAATGTTAAGAAGGAAGTCAACATAAGATCAACACCAAGCAAGAAGAGTCAACATCTGGCCAGGAAACTGAGATGGATCCAGGATGGAAGACGTCTGTTCTGTCACGCACTGGACCTGTAATAATTGTCTTTTGAAATAGGACGTGCACCTTGTGCCCAGCGGGAAGCCAGGGTGCCACGAAAGAGGCCCTCAAAGATTTTCCTGAAGAAATGGTCTTTAGATGGCTTGAAAGGTTAAACAAAGTCCTTTATTATTGAACAAATTAAACAGATATTTCTCAAATCTTCAATGAGCCAAACAAATGCTTCAAGGCTTTAAATCAACTGGTGGCTTCCTTAATCTTATCCACAAGAGACAGGCAACTGTCTTCGTTAATTGTTCTTATACTTTGAGAGGAAAACCCCCTTTTTAACCTCTCCCAGGCTGTCTGTTATCTAAGTTTTGTTGGTGTGGGATCTACTACTGATTCCAAACTGCGTCTTGGTACCGAGTAAACCTACCAGATAAAGCTTGTAGATTCTCCAGCTGGAGTTCTTTGGGTCTGTAAAACTGTTTTCCCTCTGGAATTTCTTTAAGACTTCAGGGCTGTTTCCCTCAGATGCTGTAAGGCTGAGAGGCTGCAAGCTCCCAGGCAGAGCTTTGGGAATTTTCCCCTGGAATGTCTTGAGAAATGAAGCTTTTCTGCAGGTGAAGCTTGCCCACGTCCTCTAACTTAGCTTTTCTCACTAAGACTAATTAAAAATGGCCCCCTCTTCCCTTCCCATCTCCCTGGGAGAAGGGACGGATCCAAACTTAACAATGATAGACAGGTGGCTTGCCCTAAAGGAAGCCACCTTTTTGCAGAATCCCTGAAACTTTGGAATGCCTGCAAACACTTAATAGAAAGAAAATAAAGTTGGAGCTCCTGGTACAGACGTACCAGCACAATGTCTATCATTAATTTACAACTTTGGGACTACATCAGCAGAATATTTCTATAAAAGACTCAGTCTAATAATGCTCAAAGTGTGGCAGACCTGAGGAGTCTGTTCCACCCACTATGCTCTGCTCCATGGGAAGGAGAGAGATGGTGTACCTATGGAGAGTGGCAGATTTGCACAGGAGCAGTCTGGTCACTTTGGGGCTTCATTATCAAGGCAAGAAGAAGAAGTGTGCTTTTGAAGTCTTAGATTTTGTGCAGGGAGACAGGTTCTGCTTAGGGAAAGAAGTTTTGGCATTTCAGCGTTTTGAAGTTATGGCATTATGTATGTTTTGAAACTATATGTTGGCGGGCAGCAGGAAAGCAATGCTCTTTAATTGTAGGTGAACTATAAATCCCAGCAACTACAACTCCCAAATGACAAAATCATTTTTTTGAGTGAAGGACATACATTGGGTTGTTAGGCGTCTTGTGTCCAAATTTGGTGTCAATTCGTCCAGTGGTTTTTGAGTTGTGTTAATCCCACAAACGAACACACACACACACACACACACACACCCATTATTTCTTTTTTCAATTGTATAGTTCCATGATTTGTTATTCCTCCTTTCCTCTGTGAGCATATGCGTATACAATATATATTTTACATTGTACTCCATTGGCCAGACCTACTATTTCGGTTGTTTTACTATTAAATGCCAAGTACATTACATGCCGCTATATAAATAGACGATGATAATAATAACAATGATGATAATAACAATAAGAATAATTGTCGTGTAATTTTCCAAACACTGAGTCACACTGTTGTCCTACTTAATCTGCTACAGAGTTAGCTAATCCAGTTTGGAAACTACTCCCTGAACCAGATTGGCTTTAGTGGGGTGACTATTTGAATCTTTTTTATTCCCTTGGGCACAATTGACTCTGGAAGCACTCCAAGGATTATTATAGTTTATTTTTGAATTGTTTCTGGCACTCCTAGGGTGCGTGCATTTGTTTGAATGCAGTTGAATCCCTGGATTGAGAGCCACACTGTTCCGTCTTCCGGGAGCTTGGTTTGCATTGCCCCTTCGTTGCATAAAATAGCATCCCTTTGCATTTTCCCCCAGGGTTGCTACAATCGCAGCAGCACTGAAAGTCAAACATTAACAGAGGATGGAAGCCAGCCTGCAAGCCTCTTGCTGTTATTGGTTTAAAAAAGTATCCTTTTGGTCTAGAGACCGCCCTTTTTCCTGGGGATGAGATCTCCATTTTGGAAAGGCTCCTGCCTTCTTCAGTATAGAAAAAGACTCAGATGTGCTGGTGGCCAAGCTCGGACAAGCCATTGTGAGTACGGTTACAGGAGCAGAATTCAAAACGATCTTGACAGATTAGAGAGATGGGCCAAAACTAACAAAATGAAGTTCAACAGTGACAAATGCAAGATACTCCACTTTGGCAGAAAAAATGAAATGCAAAGATACAGAATGGGGGACAATGCCTGGCTCGAGAGCAGTACGTGTGAAAAAGATCTTGGAGTCCTCGTGGACAACAAGTTAAACATGAGCCAACAATGTGATGTGGCGGCAAAAAAAGCCAATGGGATTTTGGCCTGCATCAATAGGAGCATAGTGTCTAGATCTAGAGAAGTCATGCTACCCCTCTATTCTGCTTTGGTTAGACCACATCTGGAATATTGTGTCCAATTCTGGGCACCACAATTCAAGAGAGATATTGACAAGCTGGAATGTGTCCAGAGGAGGGCGACTAAAATGATCAAGGGTCTGGAGAACAAGCCCTATGAGGAGCGGCTTAGGGAACTGGACATGTTTAGCCTGAAGAAGAGAAGGCTGAGAGGAGATATGATAGCCATGTATAAATATGTGAGAGGAAGCCACGGGGAGGAGGGAGCAAGCTTGTTTTCTGCTTCCTTGGAGACTAGGACGCGGAACAATGGCTTCAAACTACAAGAGAGGAGATTCCATCTGAACATGAGGAAGAACTTCCTGACTGTGAGAGCCGTTCAGCAGTGGAACTCTCTGCCCCGGAGTGTGGTGGAGGCTCCTTCTTTGGAAGCTTTTAAGCAGAGGCTGTCTGGCCATCTGTCAGGGGTGCTTTGAATGCAATATTCCTGCTTCTTGGCAGAATGGGGTTGGGACTGGATGGCCCATGAGGTCTCTTCCAACTCTTTGATTCTATGATTCTATGATTCTTGCCTTAGAAACTGGTGCTGAGCTCAGATAGGGGAATACCTGCTCTTTCTAAAGGACGGTAGCTTAGCACTGGGGCAGAGAATATCTCAGGATTTCTCTGTGTAATAAAGATCGCGGCAATCTTGGGCAGGGGGGACAAGCAATCCCACCGCTGCCACCAATGTAAAAAGGATCAACGACACACTGGGCAAGGGGGACCCACTGCCCACCAGTATAAAGGTTAACGTTCAGCTGGACACTACTTTAACAAGGATAAAATGGCTGTGACAAAGGGGGAAAGACTCTCTTATCCCAACCTCAGTAATACTGTTAAGTGACCAACTGTTCTAACGATGTTAATGACCGATGTAATAGGTAGATTTGCCGCCACCACCTCAAGTAATGTCTGAGGAAAACATAAGTGTGAATGTGAAATAGGCAAAGTTTGTTCAAGCCCTTGGTTCTTCTTGAATGGCTGTTTCTCTCACTGACTGGACTGAAATTAGTTTTCTTTAGGCTAGCTGAGATCTAATGATTGTAATAGACCGAGGCAGACACCAGTTCAAAGATGAAATAGAAACAGGTTTATTTTAAACTTGGTGAACAAATCAACTCTTCATAAGAGTGGTACAAAAGCGTAATGCGGTTACTTGAGGCTTAGCTGTTTAGACAAGCAGTCTTCCTTTAAGACTTTAACTTTTGTTTCTTGTGAGTTCCTTGCTTCACACTGTTCACTAACTCTGACACAGTGTGTCCCTGAGAACAGTCCACTGACTGCCTCACAGAGCAAAATAGGCTTTCCTTCACTGACCCTTCTATGTACAGTGAACCAGGAACCTTTGCCTTTCCTATGCTCTAACTACAAGGCTCACTTCAAAAGTTCTCTCTCCCTGTCTAAAATCTTCTCAGCTCCCTCTTCCTAACTATTCTTCTACACTCTTCGATGTTTAAAGCTCAACTCCCCTCAGCTTGACAAAAGAAACAGCCTTTTTTCCCTCTAAAAGCTAACTCCTCCCCTGACTGCTCTAGCCAATCAGGAGTCGGCTGACTCCTCCCTCCTGCCTCTTAGCTCTCCTGCCTATCTCTCAACATGTCAGCTACTGACTTCAGGCTTCGGCCTTCATGGCAAAAGGTTAGATTCATCACATTCTGCCATTGGGAGAGGCTCCATTACTTCATCTCCAAAACTAACCTTGAGCTCAGATAGGGGAAAACCTGCTCTTTCTAAAAGATAGCAGCTCAGGGTTAGGGTAAAAGATCCCAGGATTTTTTCTACCATTGGGGATAAGTTAACTCAGTAACTGAAGGAAAAAGGAAAGAAAGAACATCTATATGGTTTCCCAAATTGACTATTTGTGTTTGTAACTCCATCAAGCTGTGCCAAGTCTGTCAAGGACTTTGAAAATAAATGTTCTGTTTGATGTTCAAATCTGGAATGGCCTCAGTTGCTGGGAATCTTGAGCTTTTGAGTAAGGCACTCACAGTTCACCTGGATAAAGAGAGAAGCACATCTTAGTTTTAACTTTATAGGTTTTTTTTTGTTTTTTGGCTTTTTAAATCTTTTCTGCTGTGTTTTCAGTGTTTTTATGAGTAATGGTCACTTGTTGACCTGAGAGGTGTCTTGTGTCCAAATTTGGTGTCAATTCCCCCAGTGGTTTTTGAATTCTGTTAATCCCACAAATGAAAATTACATTTTTATTTATATAGATTCTCCCAATATAGGGACTCAAGGCAGCTAACAAGAAATATAACACAATGCAAACTAAAATAATACCAATGCACTTAAATATTATTATTGTGTTTATTTATACCCAAAGCAGCTTATGTGAAAACCATTTTAACAAAAGCATCTCTGAAGGACAAGAATAGATACAGGGATATGTCAAAAACTGTTACGCTGCAGAAGAGATGCAAGACGGCAATCTGGGAAACCAGCTTGAAAGCATCTGGATAAGAATCAAGGGAACTGGGACTCAAAAAGATGCTGTAGGCATCTACTACAGACCTTGAATATTGAATGCAATATTCCTGCTTCTTGGCAGGGGGTTGGACTGGATGGCCCATGAGGTCTCTTCCAACTCTTTGATTCTATGATTCTATGATATTGCAGGAACAAGGGGAAAGACTGTGCCAGAGCTTAGAAAAGTTCCATAGCAGTTAATGTGGTATCAAACTGCAATAATTCTGCAGTGTAGATGCACCCTGGCTGCTTTTAAATGCACCTGCTTTGTGCGACCAACTCTCCCAGGTGAGAGGAGGTGCCTGCTTGGAAGGCATTACCTAACATCCAATTATTTTTAATGAATATTCTCACCTCGAGGTCCCTTTAGGGAGCGCGGAGCCTCCAGGTGGCACGGATTTGGTGGCATCGCACAAACACACAAAAACAGGAAGGCTTTTTTTCTGCAATGTTTTCACCAAGAGAAAGGTTTTCCACTTTCCTTCTTGCTCTCCAAAGATCAAGTATTTCTCTAAAGGCAACACAGGCTTCCCATAGTTGCATTGGTTGTGGCATGCATTGTGTAAAATTATGGCACTGTGTGCAGTTTCCCTATTGGCTCTCCCAAACTGGATTTGCATGTCCGCATGACTCCAACCCACATGCCCTGTCTTGCCCGAGTCAAAATTGGCCTGATTTCACATACTTAGATTGCATCTACACTTTAGAATGAATGAATGCAGATTGACACCACTTTAGCTCAATGCTATTGTTATGAATAATTTCTCAGTAACTTTAAAGCATAGGTTCTTTCCAGAACCACCCACCAAAAGTGAAAATTCACAAAGTAGGGATGCTCTCTCTCTCTCTCTCTCTCTCTCTCTATATATATATATATACTAGCTTGGGGACCCGGTGATATCCGGGTTATTTGAGAAGGCATTGTGTGCCAAGGTTGGTCTTTATCAGTTATTTATGTGGCTCACAGTGGTCTCAGTAAGTTAGTGACTGTACTGCGAGTCCCATTGTCTATGGTCCATCCTCCTCGAAACAGTACCAGAATGTAGAATGGGTCTTAGGGATTCTGTGTGCCAAGTTTGGTCTTGATCAGTCATTGGATGAAGGTTGGAGCAGTCTTGGGAATTGAGTGGAGGTACTTTAAGTCCCATCATCCGTGGTCCATCCTCCTCGAAACTGTGCCAGGAAGTAGAATGGGTCTTGGGGGCTCTGTGTGCCAAGTTTGGTCTTGATCAGTCATTGGATGGAGGTCAGAGCAGTTTTGGGAATTGAGTGGAGGTACTTCAAGTCCCATCATGTGTGATCCATCCTCCTCGAAACTGTACCAGGATGTAGAATGGGTCTTAGGGGCTCTGAGTGCCATGTTTGGTCTTGATCAGTCATTGGATGAAGGTCGGAGCAATCTTGGGAATTGAGTGGAGGTACTTCAAGTCCCATAATCCGTGTTGCATCCTCCTCAAAACTGTACCAGGATGTAGAATGGGTCATGGGGGCTCTGTGTGCCAAGTTTGGTCTTGACCAGTCATTGGATGAGAGTCACAGCAGTCTCGGGAAGTGAGTGGAGGTACTTCAAGTCCCATCATCCGTGGTCCATCCTCCTCGAAACTGTGCCAGGATGTAGAATCGGTCTTGGGGGCTCTGTGTGCCAAGTTTGGTCTGGATTAGTCATTGGATGAAGGTCACAGTGGTCTCAGGAACAGGATGTAGAGTGGGTCATGGGGGCTGTGTGCCAAATTTGGTCTTTATCGGTCTTTGTTGAGAGCCAAAGTGGTCTGCGGGAACTGAAGGGTTTAGAAGTACTACAAATTCCATCATCCATTGTCCATCCTCCCCCAAACCTCACAAGGATTTAAGGGGGATCATGGGGGTTATGTGTGCCAAGTTTGGTCCAGGTCTATCACCCGTGCTGGTCACAGTGGTCTGTGAAAGTGGGTGCCAATCAGAAAGCTGCCACATACACTGCCGCATACAAACATTCACTATATATATATATATATATATATATATATATATATATATATATATCACATTCCGAGGGTAAGGCAGAAGCGAGGAGAGACTTAAAGGCACCGCAATTATTATTATTTTTGCTAGCTATAAGGAAAGGAGGCAAGTGTCCAGAATCCTGCTTTCCCATAGCAGATATGACACTCTCCAAAGATACACCACCTCTTTCAATAGAGCATGGCGGGTGAACAGCACAGCAGCCCATTGTTGATGGAATCGTTCCAGGAGTTGAGTGTGACGTCTGTAGACAGTCCATGTTTCACAGGCATATAACAGGGTTGGGAGGACAATAGCTTTATAAAGAAGCACCTTGGTCTCCCTACAAATGTCCCAATCCTCAAACACTTGCTGCTTCATTCAGAAAAATGCTGCACTCGCAGAGCTCAGGCAGTGTTGTATTTCAGTGTCAGCATTGACTTTTGTGGAGAGGTGGCTGCCAAGGTAGCAGAAATGATCAACATTTTCTCGATGTTTAATGAGGGGCTGAGCTTCCGTATGCTTCTGCAGAGCTGTTTAGAGCGGCTAAACATGTCAACATACCATACGGTTTGTGGCGTAATGTAAAATAAACCACGTGTAGTTCACATTTTATCTGCCCACACACTGCCTTGCCAGAGAAAGAAAATATGCCATACAGATGAACAATGGAGAACAAGTAGTTTACTCTTTGTAGTTTAGAACAACACCTGGAATATTGTCTCCGATTCTCAGCACCACAATTCAAGAGAGATATTGACAAGCTGGAAAGTGTCCAGAGGAGGGCGACTAAAATGATCGAGGGTCTGGAGAACAAGCCCTATGAGGAGCGGCTTAAGGAGCTGGGCATGTTTAGCCTGAAGAAGAGAAGGCTGAGAGGAGATATGATAGCCATGTATAAATATGTGAGAGGAAGCCACAGGGAGGAGGGAGCAAGCTTGTTTTCTGCTTCCTTGGAGACTAGGACTAGGACTTGAACAATGGCTTCAAACTACAAGAGAGGAGATTCCATCTGAACATGAGGAAGAACTTCCTGACTGTGAGAGCCGTTCAGCAGTGGAACTCTCTGCCCCGGAGTGTGGTGGAGGCTCCTTCTTTGGAAGCTTTTAAACAGAGGCTGGATGGCCATCTGTCAGGGGTGATTTGAATGCAATATTCCTGCTTCTTGGCAGAATGGGGTTGGACTGGATGGCCCATGAGGTCTCTTCCAACTCTTTGATTCTATGATTCTATGTACAAAGTGCTCAGTTGCATCAAAATGCATAATGTCCTTTTCTGAAAGATTTAAAAATAGTCTTTTTTCTGTCCATGTGGATAAACTCCTTCAGCAGCTCATGATGTGAGAGTACACTCCAAAATCTGTCTCTCTATGCTTCTCTCTTCAAACTGTCTCTTTCTGCATTTGCATGGCTCAAACCTGAACAAAAATGTAACAGTATCCAAAAGTCCCAGGTTCAGCCTGCTCAGCTTAATGCATCTTATTTACAGTTGACACACACACATTAACGGATTCCTTGCGTGCTCCAACAAGGTTCTGTAGGTAATATTTTAAAAGTGTATCTCCAGCCAAGAGTCATCTGTAAGTCGGATGTGTATACAGAGGCGGCCCTAGGTAATTTTCAATGGTAAGCAAACAGTAATTTGACGCCACCCCTCCCCCCAACCAATCATTGATATATATTTTCTGTTTGTCGTGGAAGTTCTGTGTGCCATATTTGGTTCAATTCCATCATTGGTGGAGTTCGGAATGCTCTTTGATTGTAGATGAACTATACATCCCAGTAACTACACTTGCCGCACTAGCTCCCTTGCCTGGCCCGCTTTGGGTCCGGAGGCGTGCCTGAAGACCCCGGCGTGTGCACCAAAAGTCACCTCTTGTCCTGACTTTCTCCTCAGCCATTGGGACCGAGAGAGAGAGAGAGAGAGACAGAGGTGGAGATACCTACCTTTCCTGAAGGTAGACGCAAAAACAAAAGAGGGAGCAGAGGTGGGAGATACCTCCAGCCGGAGGGTCTCTCTCTCTCTCTCTCTCTCTTGGTCCCAATGGCTGAAGAGAAAGTCAGGAGAAGAGGCGACTTTTGGTGCGCACACTGAGGTCTTCAGACACGCCTCCGGACCCGAAGTGGGCCAGGTGCGGCAGCTCCGCCCCTTGGCCCACCTGCGGATTGGGGAGAGGAGAGGAGGCAGGTGGAGCGCCGAGGGATCGGGAAAGGGAGCTGGTCATGGGGAAGGGATCGAACGCAGAGAACGATTGAGCGCCGGCTCTGCTCGTGCACCCGGTGGCCAGATGGAGCAGGAACGAGAGGGGCTAGGCGAGGTTCAAGGGCCCGGCCCCTTTGGGAAGAGGATCGGCCGGCAGTGAGGCAAGAAAGCCGAGCCTCCCCCCCCCCGACTGCTAGGGCTGTTGTGAGCTGAGGGGGCGCTCCTCAAGTGGCGGTCGAGGGGCATTTACAGAGGCGCCTCTGCGCCCCTGGCAAAAAAAAGTGTTCTGCGACCGCTTACTTCGCGTAATGGACGAGCCGCCCCTGTGTGTATAACTCTGTATTTGTCCAAAACATTTGGCTAGGACGAGCTGGGAAATCAGGGAAGAGAAGAAGCAATAAATAACCGTTTTGTACTTTGAAACTGGGAAATTGAACCTTTACAACAAAGGACCAAGAGCATGATTGATGAACCAATGAACGGTTCAGCACTCTAGACCTTTTTATAAGGATGTTTCTGCTGTAATCGTTCCGTTCTGATAAAGAATGTCACGGGGAGGTTGTCCCTGCTGTTTGTTAACACATCAAGTACTATCTGCAAGACGGCGAGGCTTTTCCTTGAAACGAATGGTAAAGATGGCTTGAAAATAATGGCCCATCTTGCAAAATGTTTGAGTGAGTGAGGACCGTTCTCCAAGCGGCTGGCTTTGGCTCGAACGAACCCTCATCTCCTTAGATGATATCAAAGCCTTATCTGACATCCTCCTTCCAAAGCAAGGCAGGTAATGGGAAAAGGCTGGCTTTAATCCCCTCCGTGTGAAGCCTCGATGCGGAAGAACCACATTCGTATTCAAAGGCTGCTTTGAAGATCTCGGCCTGCCAAAGCGATGCCTTCAAAGTGCAGCCAAGCGATGCAATCCAATCCAAGAACATCTCTGCTGCAAGTTGGCTTGTCCCACCCGGAACATGTCACGTCGTCTGGTCCTGGAGGCTAATCAGGGTCAGGTCTGGTTGAACATCGGGTGGGAAAGACCACCAGGTAAGGTCTGGGCCAGGAAAAAATAGTACCTGAAACCCTGATGATCAGAATTCACAATAGGAAGTTAGATCAGCCATAGGCAAACTTGGGCCCTTCAGGTTTGAGGGGTAAAGGAAAGGGCCTGAGTGGTGCTACCTATGTGTAGAACTGTTAGTTGGAAGATTTGAACTGTTGTATCATGCTTAATCCTATGATACTGTGAACCACCGCCTCCTCCTGAGAAAAATGTACAATATCACAAAGGACTACCATCTCACCTGCCTCATAGGAAACCTGCTACAAAACAGGAGCTTTTTTGTTGAGTTCCAGGGCCAGAGAAGCAGATGGCGGAAACAGAAGAATGGCCTGCCTCAGGGGAGCGTGCTTGCTCCATACATGTTCAACATATACACAAATGATCATCCACTGCCAGAAGGGACAGAAAGTTTCATCTATGCTGATGATCATGCCATTACCACCCAAGCAGGGAGCTTTGAGATGGTTGAAAAGAAGCTCTCCGAAGCTCTAGGTGCTCTTACTGCCTATTACAGGGAAAACCAGCTGATCCCTAATCCATCTAAAACACAGACATGCGCCTTTCATCTTAAGAACAGACAAGCATCCCGAGCTCTGAGGATCACCTGGGAAGGAATCCCACTGGAGCATTGCAACACACCCAAATACCTTGGAGTCACTTTGGACCATGCTCTGACCTACAAGAAGCACTGCCTGAACTTCAAGCAAAAAGTGGGTGCTAGAAACAACATCATACGAAAGCTGACTGGCACAACCTGGGGATCACAACCAGACACAGTGGAGACATCTGCCCTTGCGCTATGCTACTCTGCTGCTGAGTATGCATGCCCAGTGTGGAACACATCTCACCACACTAAACAGTAGATTTTATTTAATTTATTTGGTTTACTTTTACCCCACCCTTCTCACTCCGAAGGGGACTCAGGGCGGCTTACACAACCAAGGCACAATTCGATGTGGCTCTTAATGAGACATGCTGCATTATCACAGGGTGTCTGCGCCCTACACCACTGGAGAAATTGCACTGCTTAGCCGGTATTGCACCACCTGACATCCGCCGGGAAGTAGCAGCCAGTAGTGAAAGGACCAAGGCAGAGACATCTCCAGCTCATCCCCTGTTTGGGTATCAGCCAGCACGTCAACGACTTAAATCAAGACATAGTTTTCTTAGATCTACAGAGACACTCGCTGGAACACCTCAGCAAGCGAGAGTCCAAAAGTGGCAGGCCCAAACCCAGCACCTCAGTCCGTGGGTGATACCAGATGAGAGCCTCCCCCCTGGGCACACAGAAGACTGGGCGACTTGGAAGGCGCTGAACAGACTGCGCTCTGGCACCACGAGATGCAGAGCCAATCTTAAGAAATGGGGCTACAAGGTGGAATCCACGGCATGCGAGTGCGGAGAAGAGCAAACCACTGACCACCTGCTGCAATGCACCCTGAGCCCTGCCACATGCACGATGGAGGACCTTCTTGCGGCAACACCAGAGGCACTCCAAGTGGCCAGATACTGGTCAAGGGACATTTAACCAACTACCAAGTTTGCAAAATCTGTGTTTTTTTAAAAAAAATCTGTTTGTTTGTTTTGTTCTGTTAGAAATGTAATACAATGGTATGGTTGCTGATGACACGATAAATAATGCTTAATCCTGCCTTTTTACCCTGCTTATGTATAGTTGGATTGATTGGTTACTTATAGCTGTCAATCAGTGTTGTTTGCACCAGTTGAATTGCTTTTTCAGCTCAATTGTTTGGCTCCACCTCTTCCTGGAGGAGGGGAGTGCTTCCCTCTTTTTTCATTCTGCCATCAGAGTTTCTATCAGATGGACGTGAGTAAGAGACTTGGCTCTAAAAGTCCCTGCTTAAATTACCTCTCAGCACCAATTCTAAGGTTTTTCACCCTTGAGACTCATGCTTTATGTCCAGATCGCCCTGGACAACATTGAGGAGACCCAAGCGCCTTCAAACCGGTTCTTTTGGCACCAGAGGAAGGTCTTGTCCCTTCAACATAGGCCATTGGACTGAGGTTGTGTTTATGCCGATATTCACAGCCATTGAGGAAAGAGGAAACAGGAAAAGCTTCTCAGCTGCAAACTCCTTGGACTTCAGAGATTGTAAAGTATATTTCCTTTATCACTGTTGAAACATCAAGCGTATGCCTGAGAAAGATAACTCATTGTGAACAATAAATACCATGAGGGGAAATATAGAAATACAGGAGAAAATATGAAAATATAGAAATCATAATTTATTTATTTATTTATTTATTTATTTATTTATTTATTTGATGCATTTATTAACCGCCGTTCTCAGCCCTTAAGGGCGACTCATGGCGGTGTACAATACATATAAAGACAATTTACAAAAGGCTAATTACAACAACATATAAACTATACGACAATTACAAACTACACTAAAAATCCGCTTCGTCTCATAGTGGAATCATAACCAGTCTCATATACCTTGTTCCATTCCAGTCATCTTTACCACCTTGTTACAGCACTTAATTAAAGGCCTTCTCGAACAGCCATGTCTTGAGGCTTTTTCGGAAGGACATGAGGGAGGGCGCCTGTCTGATGTCTGCAGGGAGAGCGTTCCATAGCCGGGGGGCCACCACCGAGAAGGCCCTCTCTCTCGTTCCCGCCAGACGTGACTGTAAGGCAGGCGGGATCGAGAGAAGGGCCTCCCCAGACAATCTCAAGGTCCTCGTGGGCTCGTAGGCCAAGATGCGGTCCGAAAGGTATTTTGGGCCGGAACCGTTTAGGGCTTTGTAGGCCAGAACCAGCACCTTGAATTGGGTCCGGTAGCAAATCGGCAGCCAGTGGAGCTGGGACAACAAGGGCGTTGTGTGCTCCCTGCCACCCGCTCCAGTTAGTAACATGGCTGCCACGCGCTGAACCAGCTGAAGCTTCCGGGCCGTCTTCAAGGGCAGCCCCACGTAGAGAGCGTTGCAGTAGTCAAGGCGGGATGTGACCAGAGCGTGTACCACCGTGGCCAAGTCAGACTTCCCGAGATACGGGCACTATCTCTTGGGGGGGGGGGGTCATGTTCGACTTCATAGCTATCCCTTAGTACCCACAAAGAGGGCGAAAGAGAGAAAGGTGCCAAGAGGAAGCCGCGTCAAGCCAAGCACGACCAGGAACGCCTTCCACCTGGAAACCAATGCCCTCACTGCGGGAAAAGATGCAGATCAAGAATAGGACTCCACAGTCACCTACGGACACACTGCCAAGACACCACACTTGGAGGATAATCTTATTCCGACAACGAGGAATCACCTCCTCGCATGTTATTGTATCCTGTTCTCTGCACAACTCCTTGGTTGTTTTACACCCATATATTTATCCCAGGCTTCATTCGCCATGCCTGATCTCTGTTTTAATGCATATTTGGAGAAGGGATATTGGTGATTTATCTTTGGTGTCTTTCAACAGGCTCAATGGGAAGAAAGGAGGAAGTTAGAAAGGATTAAACATCTCCGGATTCCTTGATGCATCCCTTGTGGGCCAAGCATTAGCCAGGCTTACAAATGCAAAGTGAAGCCACCTGTTGACACAAGAACTAATTCCAAAGTCTGTGACAGCGCTTTGAGTGCGGCAGCTGGCTTGGCTGTTTTGCAGAGAGGATCCTGGAACAGTTTTTGGAAGGGAGGGCTAAAGTCTGGAAAGGGGGGGGGGGGTCATTACACATTTTGCAGGAATCCGTTTGTGTCCCCTGCAAGTTATTCCCAAGTTATAGTGAACCGAAAGTGACTCTGTGATAGGAATTTCTTGGCAAGACTTTTGTTAACAGAGGGCTGCCATTGCCTTCCTGTTGAGGCTGAGAGAGTGTGACTTTGCATGGCTGAGTTGGGATTCGTATCTTCCCCTCTGGAGTTTTAGTCCTATTATTAGTGTTATTTTTGGAAAGACGTGACTTTTAAGAGACCATAAGTTTTAGGGAAAGCAGACATCTCCAAAGCCTTTTGGAAGTGTGACACTTTTGGAGATTAAATGGCCTTCACGCTGAGGCTGTTGTAGGTTTTTTCGTGCTATATGGCCATGGTCTAGAGCAGTGGTTCTCAACCTGGGGTCCCCAGATGTTTTTGGCCTACAACTCCCAGAAATCCCAGCCAGTTTAGCAGCTGGTAGGATTTCTGGGAGTTGAAGGCCAAAAACATCTGGGGACCCCATGTTGAGAACCACTGTCTAGAGGCATTCTCTCCTGACGTTTCTCCTGCATCTATGGCAAGCATCCTCAGAGGTAGTGAGGTCTGTTGGAACTAGGAAAAAGGGTTTATATATCTGTGGAATGACCAGGGTGGGACAAAGGACTCTTGTCTGCTGGAGCTAGGTGTGAATGTTTCAACTGACCACCTTGATTAGCATTTGATTGCCTGGCAGTGCCTGGAGCAATCTTTTGTTGAGATGTGATTAGATGTCCTTCTTTGTTTCCTCTCTGTTGTTGTGCTGTTCTAATTTTAGAGTTTTTTGCTCTGCTATGGCTGACTTTTCTGGTTGAAGTAGTCTGCAGTGCACCAGATGAACCAACCTGGACGTTTAATAGGCTTTTCTTTAATCTCTCCTTATAATCCAACATTTTCGCTTATCCAGCATTCTGCCAGCCCGTTTATGTTGGATAAGCGACTCTACTATAGTTTAAACAGAAATGCTGGAAATAAATCATAAATCAAATAAACAGTAAGTTCTCCAAAGCATTCTGTTTCAGTCTCTTCTTTGTTGCATACAGACTAACACTCTCTTCAGTATAATACAACTGAACATTGACTCAATAAAGATTGACTACACACTGCAGCATACTGACACTACTGACTTCTAAACTACACTGTACTGCCTCTGATGCATACTCACTGTCTTCTAAAATGGAGTCTCAGTCTGAGTAGTCCCAGATCTGGTCACATGGTCTCTAGTCCCTCCCACAACCTCAAACAACATAGTGTTAAGGGAAACTGCATATTACAATATACATACAATATAGTGTTGTTGTTGTTCATTCGTTCAGTCGTCTCCGACTCTTCGTGACCTCATGGACCAGCCTACGCCAGAGCTCCCTGTCGGCCGTTACCACCCCCAGCTCCTTCAAGGTCAGTCCAGTCACTTCAAGGATGCCATCCATCCATCTTGCCCTTGGTCGGCCCCTCTTCCTTTTGCCTTCCACCTTCCCCAGCATATAGTAAGCAATCACAATTATATACACAACTAATAACTAGTATAGGATGCTTGTAGAAGGTTGCAATTTCCAACAGTTATTATTATTAACTAGCTGTACCCACCACGCATTGCTGTGGCCAACCTTCCCTCCCTTTTTCCCTCCTTCCTTCGCTCCCTCTTTCCTTCCTTTCCTTTTTTAATTTCCTTCTCTCCTTCCTTCCTTCTCTACCTCTTTCCTTCCCCCCTTTTCTTTTCATCCCTCTTTTTCTCCTTTCTTCCTTCTCTACCTCTTTCCTTCCTTCCTTCGCTTTTTGCTTCTATACATACTTCTGTCTTTCCGTCTTGCCTTCCCTCCATCTTTCTCTCCTTTCTTCCTTCTCTACTTCTTTCCTTCCTTTCCTTTTTTCTTACCTTCTCTTCCTTCCTTCTTTACCTCTTTCTTTCCTCCCCACTTTTTCTTTTCATTCATCTTTTTCTCCTTCCTTCCTTCTCTACCTCTTTCCTTCCTTCCTTCCTTCGTTTTTTGCTTCTATCCATACTTCTGTCTTTTCTTCTTTCCTTCCCTCCCTCTTTCTCTCCTTTCTTCCTTCTCTACTTCTTTCCTTCCTTTCCTTTTTTCTTACCTTCTCTTCCTTCCTTCTCTACCTCTTTCTTTCCTCCCCACTTTTTCTTTTCATTCATCTTTTTCTCCTTTCTTCCTTCTCTACCTCTTTCCTTCCTTCCTTCGTTTTTTGCTTCTATCCATACTTCTGTCTTTTCTTCTTTCCTTCCCTCCCTCTTTCTCTCCTTTCTTCCTTCTCTACTTCTTTCGTTCCTTTCCTTTTTTCTTACCTTCTCTTCCTTCCTTCTCTACCTCTTTCTTTCCTCCCCACTTTTTCTTTTCATTCATCTTTTTCTCCTTCCTTCCTTCTCTACCTCTTTCCTTCCTTCCTTCCTTCGTTTTTTGCTTCTATCCATACTTCTGTCTTTTCTTCTTTCCTTCCCTCCCTCTTTCTCTCCTTTCTTCCTTCTCTACTTCTTTTGTTCCTTTCCTTTTTTCTTACCTTCTCTTCCTTCCTTCTCTACCTCTTTCTTTCCTCCCCCCTTTTTCTTTTCATCCCTCTTTTTCTCCTTTCTTCCTTCTCTACCTCTTTCCTTCCTTCCTTCACTATTTGCTTCCATGCTTCCTTCTCTCTTTCCTTCTTTCTTTTCCTCCCTCTTTCTCTTTTTTCTTTCTTTCTTTCTTTCTTTCTTTCTTTCTTTCTTTCTTTCTTTCTTTCCTTCTCTCCTTTCCTCCCTCTTCCTTCCCCTTTTTCCTGTATTGCCATTTAGCTTTTCGTTATTTAGCTTTTGGGGTTTTTTAAGTCCTTTCCACTTTTGGGGCGTTATGAGTGATGGCCACTCATTGGTCTGTTAGGGGTATAGTGTCCAAATGTCATGTCAATTTGTCCAGTGGTTTTTGAGTTATGTTAATCCCACAAATGAACAATACTTTTTTAGTTCTTATGGGTTTTTTCGGGCTATTTGGCCATGTTCTAGAGGCATTCTCTCCTGACGTTTCGCCTGCATCTATGGCAAGCATCCTCAGAGGTAGTGAGGTCTGTTGGAACTAGGAAAAAGGGGTTTATTTATCTGTGGAATGACCAGGGTGATTCCACAAAAAATAATACTTTTTATTTATATATATTTAATTATCTTCGCTTTTTCTGTCCACAAAGAAAGAAATGCTGCAATGCTCAAATTACTATGTCACTCTGGCTCTCTATGTGCATTTTTACAAAACAAGTCAAAATATAGTGATTTCAGCTAGGTGAAAGGGTCCATGCCTGGCGAGCATACACTACACCAGATCACCCAGGACAGAGAAACAAACCTACCACGTTGAAGACGAACCACAAAGTTTTATTACAATTTGGCCAAAAAACATGTAAGTACAAGCAATTTGCTTCAAAAGGTACAAGCATAAAAATACAGAGAAATGCAGGACATTTTATACAGTTCTGACAGCTACTCAGACTTCCCGCTCCATCCCCTGACTGGCTGAAAAAAGAAGCAAGATAGGATCTGCGCCTGGATTGGCTGGGCTTTCCCTAACATCACAGCCCACAGGAGGAGATTCCTGGAATGGGAAAAATGAGAGCCCTTGGTTGGTTGGTTCAAAGAATCAATCCATTGCAGAGGCACCCCTTGGGAGGGCATAATCTCTGAGAAAACAATGGTGTGGATGTGTTGATGAGTCTCTAATTAACCCAAGTACTTGGTTCCGTGCAAGACAAAGGTGTTAAAGCCCAAAAGACAAAGGTGTTGGATTTAGACAATCAGGTTACTGACAAGAGCGAGGTACAGGGAGCACACAACTCCTCTGTTGCGTCAGCTCCACTTGATACACCTTCAATGTGCAATTTTGTTGTTCATTTGTTCAGTCGTCTCCGACTCTTCGTGGCCTCATGGACCAGCCCACGCCAGAGCTCCCTGTTGGCCGTCACCACCCCCAGCTCCTCCAAGGTCAGTCCAGTCACTTCAAGGATGCCATCCATCCATCTTGCCCTTGGTCGGCCCCTCTTCCTTTTGCCTTCCACTTTCCCCAGCATCATTCCCTTCTCTAGGCTTTCCTTTCTTCTCATGATGTGGCCAAAGTACTTCCACTTTGTCTCTAGTATCTTTTCCTCCAGTGAGCAGTCAGGCTTTATTTCCTGGAGGATGGACTGGTTGGATCTTCTCGCAGTCCAAGGCACTCTCAGAACTTTCCTCCAACACCACAGCTCAAAAGCATCGATCTTCCTTCGCTCAGCCTTCCCTAAGGTCCAGTTCTCACATCCGTAGGTTACTACAGGGAAGACCATGGCTTTGACTAGGCAATGGATCTTTGTTGCCAGTCTGATGTCTCTACTCTTGACTATTTTATCGAGACTGGACATTGCTCTCCTCCCAAGAAGGAAGCGTCTTCTGATCTCCTGGCCACAGTCTGCATTGCAGTCATCTTTGCACCTAGAAATACAAAGTCTGTCACGGCCTCCACGTTTTCTCCCTCTATTTCCCACATTATTATTTTACACATTATTCCAATGTGCAATAAGTGAGGCAAATTTAAGGCAATGAGGGAAATTGGGTCCTGTTCAAAATGTGGAGGAGAGAAAAAGGCCTCTAAGTGTGAAAAAACTTTCTCTTTGTTGGGTTGTTGTAGGATTTTCAGGCTTTATGGCCATGTTCTAGAAGCATTCTCTCAAACATTATTTCCCTTCCTTCGTCTCTCCAGCACCCCTGCAATTACAAGCTTGAGAGCCAAGGCAAGGGGAGATGAAGCCAGTTTATATTGATGAGGCCAGGTGTGTAGGCACCTGCATCAAACACCTTGAAGGAGGTGTAAGATTTCCCTGGAAAAGGACACAACAGCTGGAAAAGCTTGTGCCAATTGTGTTGGGTGGAAAATACCCCAAAGCACGAATAATATTTCTGTGCTCATAAATAGCCATAAGAGATATTGACAAGCTGGAATGTGTCCAGAGGAGGGCGACTAAAATGATCAAGGGTCTGGAGAATAAGCCCTATGAGGAGCGGCTTAAGGAGCTGGGCATGTTTAGCCTGAAGAAGACAAGGCTGAGAGGAGATATGATATCCATGTATAAATATGTGAGAGGAAGCCACTCTCTGCTCCATTCGAAAGGATGCTGCACTCGCAGAGCTCAGGCGGTGTTGTATTTCAGTGTCAATGTTGGTGGCAGAGGACCATCGCTTCAGTGCTGGTGGTCTTTGCTTCTTTCAGCACACTAACATTTGTCTGCTTGTCTTCCCAAGAGATTTGCAGGATTTTTCAGAGGCAGCGCTGATGGAATCGTTCCAGGAGTTGCATGTGACACCTGTAGACTGTTCACATCTTGCAAGCATATAGTAGGGTTGGGAGGACAATAGCTTTGTAGACAAGCACCTTGGTATCCCGACGGATGTCCCGGTCCTTAAACACTCTCTGCTTCATTCGGGAAAATGCTGCACTCGCAGAGCTCAGGCGGTGTTGTATTTCAGTGACAATGTTGACTTTGATGGAGAGGTGGCTGCCAAGTTAGCAGAAATGGTCAACATTTTCTAATGTTACACCATTAAGCTGTATTGTCTGACTTGGCCACGGTAGTCCACGCTCTGGTTACATCCCGTTTAGACTACTGCAACGCTCTCTACGTGGGGTTGCCTTTGAAGACAGCTCGGAAGCTCCAACTAGTCCAACGCTCGGCAGCCATGATTTTAACAGGAGCGGAGCGCAGGGAGCATACAACCCCCCTGTTGCGCCAACTCCACTGGCTACCGATCTGCTACCGGGCTGAATTCAAAGTGCTGGCGTTGGCCTTTAAAGCCCTAAACGGTTCTGGCCCAAGCTACCTATCTGACCGCATCTCTGCCTATGAACCCACCAGGAGTTTGAGATCTTCCGGGGAGACCCTGCTCTCGATCCCGCCTGCTTCTCAAGCTCGGCTGGCGGGGACGAGAGATAGGGCCTTCTCGGTGGTGGCTCCTCGGCTGTGGAACGCCCTTCCTACGGACATTAGACTAGCACCATCTCTAATGGTATTCCGCAAAAAGGTGAAGACCTGGCTGTTTGTGCAGGCGTTTGAGTAATTTAGTGCAATCTGGTAATGGAACATAGGAATGGAACAATGGACGACGAATCTGGACTACGCTTGGATGATGAGAAGATTGGGTACGGTTGTTTTTTGTAATAATTGTGCATTGTAATTGCTTATTGGTAATTTATGGATAATGTGTTAAGTCAATTGTTATATGTTGTATGGAAACACTGCTGTTTCTACTGTTTCTACTGTTTGTGAACCGCTGTGAGTCGCCTTCGGGCTTGAGATACAGCGGTATATAAGCAAAGTAAATAAATAAATAATAAATAAATAATAAATATTTCTGGCATTGGAGAGGGATTGGCCGGTGACTGCTGGAAGAGCACTTTGGTTCTCTTGATGTTCAATGAGAGGCTGAGCTTCTCGTATACTTCTGCGAAGGTGTTTAGAATGGCTTGTACGTCTTCTTCTGAATGCACACAGACAATAAATAGCCTGAAGGTAATTTTATACATAATTTTTGTTATCAGTGTTGTGCCTAGAACAAAGTTTGTGCACATTGGAAGCAATAGTGTTACTCTCCAGCATTAGCTTTTGGACAAGAGATACTCAACTAGAGAGATGGGCCAAAACTAACAAAATGAAGTTCAACAGTGACAAATGCAAGATACTCCACTTTGGCAGGAAAAACAAAATGCAAAGATACAGAATGGGGGACTATGATGCCTAGCTCGAGAGCAGGACGTGTGAAAAAGATCTTGGAGTCCTCGTGGACAACAAGTAAAACATGAGCCAACAATGTGATGTGGCGGCAAAAAAAGCCTATGGGATTTTGGCCTGCATTAATCGGAGCATAGTGTCTAGATCTAAGGAAGTAATACTACCCCTCTATTCCGCCTTGGTTAGACCACACCTGGAACATTGTGTCCAGTTCTGGGCACCACAATTCAAGAGAGATATTGACAAGCTGGAATGTGTCCAGAGGAGGGCGACTCAAATGATCAAGGGTCTGGAGAACAAGCCCTATGAGGAGCGGCTTAAGGAGCTGGGCATGTTTAGCCTAAAGAAGAGAAGGCTGAGAGGAGATATGATAGCCATGTATAAATATGTGAGAGGAAGCCACAGGGAGGAGGGAGCAAGCTTGTTTTCTGCTTCCTTGGAGACTAGGACGCAATGGAGCAATGGCTTCAAACTACAAGAAAGGAGATTCCATCTGAACATGAGGAAGAACTTCCTGACTGTGAGAGCCATTCAGCAGTGGAACTCTCTGCCCCGGAGTGTGGTGGAGGCTCCTTCTTCGGAAGCTTTTAAACAGAGGCTGGATGGCCATCTGTCAGGGGTGATTTGAATGCAACATTCCTGCTTCTTGGCAGAATGGGGTTGGACTGGATAGCCCAGGAGGTCTCTTCCAACTCTTTGATTCTATGATTCAACTTGTACTAAATGCAAAACTTAACTCCAGCATATTGCATGAAACATAGAACATACATTCCAAAGCTCTGTGCAAATTGTTTTCCGGCTTAGGTCTCCATCACTTTCAGGGAATTGAAACATTGCTGCTGTGCTTCTGGGCAGAAGTCTGAAGCCGTTCTGCTTCTTACAGATGTTGCGGCCATGCAAAGCGAGGCTGGGAGAAGGCTTTTAAATCACTAATAGGGAAAGATGTTCCTCTAATGGACATTACTAACCTGGGCGCATTTGCTTACGCTTGGTAGCTGGTGGCTATTATCTAGCAGATATGTTTGTGGTGAGACGATACACTCAGAGAAGAAGGAAAGAGCTTTCCAGCGTCTTGCAAGAGAAGGAAGGAAGGCTCCCAGGGGCCCACTATTCCCTTTCGCAAACCATTCAAAGATGCAAACCGGAGTAGGCAAAGAGCAGAGTGTGGTGGCGAAAGCTACAGTCCTTGCAAAACTACAGTTCCCAGGATTTCCATGGCATTGAGTCAGTGCAGCAGGCAATCTACGATGACATGATGGCAACAGTCTTGGACAGCAATGGCTCCCAAAGTGACCCATTTAAGGTGGAATCAGGTGTCAAACAGGGATGTGTAATTGCCCCAACTCTATTCTCCATCTTCATCGCTATGATACTTCACCTTGTTGATGGGAAGCTTCCCACCGGAGTGGAAGTCATCTATCGGACAGATGGCAAGCTGTTTAACCTCAGCAGACTGAAAGACAAATCCAAGGTTACAACAACATCGGTTATAGAACTCCAGTATGCTGATGACAATGTCGTCTGTGCGCATTCAGAAGAAGACCTACAAGATACTCTAAACACCTTTACAGAAGCATACGAGAAGCTCAGCCTGTCATTGAACATTGAGAAAACCAAAGTGCTCTTCCAGCAGACACCAGCCAATCCCCCTGTCACAACAACATCTGTTATAGAACTCCAATATGCTGATGACAATGTCATCTGTGCGCATTCAGAAGAAGATCTACAAGTCACTCTAAACACCTTCGCAGAAGCATACATGAAGCTTGGCCTGTCACTGAACATTGAGAACACCAAAGTGCTGTTCCAGCAGACACCAGCCATCCCCTCCCCAATGCCAGAGATACAACTTAATGGTGTAATATTAGAAAATGTTGACCATTTCCGCTACCTTAGCAGCCATCTCTCCACCAAAGTCAACATCGACACCGAAATACAACACCGCCTGAGCTCTGCAAGCGCAGCATTTTCCCGAATGAAGCAGAGAGTGTTTGAGGACCGGGACATCCGTAGGGATACCAAGGTGCTTGTCTATAAAACTATTGTCCTCCCAACCCTGCTCTATGCCTGCAAAACGTGGACTGTCTACAGATGTCACATGAAACTCCTGGAACAATTCCATCAGCGCTGCCTCCGGAAAATCCTGCAAATCTCTTGGGAAGACAAGCGGGGAAACGTCAGCGTGCTGGAAGAAGCAAAGACCACCAGCACTGAAGCGATGGTACTCCGCCACCAACTCCGCTGGGCCGGCCACGTTGTCCGGATGTCCGACCACCGTCTCCCAAAGCAGTTGCTCTACTCTGAACACAAGAACGGAAAATGGAATGTTGATGGACAGGAAAAGAGATTCAAAGATGGTCTCAAAGCCAACCTTAAAAACTCTGGCATAGACACGGAGAACTGGGAAGCCTTGGCCCTTGACCGCTCCAGCTGGAGGTCAGCTGTGACCAGCAGTGCTGCAAAATTCGAGGAGGCACGAGTGGAGGGTGAAAGAGAGAAACGTGCCAAGAGGAAGGCGCGTCAAGCCAACCCCGACCGGGACCGCCTTCCACCTGGAAACCAATGCCCTCACAGTGGGAGAAGATGCGGAGCAAGAATAGGGCTCCACAGCCTCCTACAAACCCACAAAAATAGTCATCAAGGAAGACCATCTTACTCGTCCAACGAGGGATCGCCTAAGTAAGGAAGTAAGCATTCTATAGAGTGGATGCTTTCCAAACCTTTAAAAAGTGAATGGATATTTTGAACCTCCTGGCACAATAATGGGCAAAGGGCGACCCCTGGTGGCTGAAAGGAGAAGTGTTTCAGGACAATTTCCCATTTACTTTAGTGTTTCTCAGTCTTCCTAATGCCATGACCCCTTAATTCAGTTGCTCATGTTCTGGTCGCTTCTGGAGTGAGAGAATCAGCCATCTTCATAGACCTGTCAGCAGCCTATGATACTGTGAACCACCGCCTCCTCCTGAGAAAAATGTATACTATCACAAAGGACTACCATCTCACCCGCCTCATAGGAAACCTGCTACAAAACAGGAGCTTTTTTGTTGAGTTCCAGGGCCAGAGAATCAGATGGCGGAAACAGAAGAACGGCCTGCCTCAGGGGAGCGTGCTCGCTCCATCCATGTTCAACATCTACACAAATGACCAGTCACTGCCAGAATGGACAGAGAGCTTCATCTATGCTGATGATCGTGTCATTACTGCTCAAGAAGGAGCTTTGAGATGGTTGAACAGAAGCTCTCCGAAAATCTAGGTGCTCTTACTGCCTATTACAGGGAAAACCAGCTGATCCCTAATCCATCTAAAACACAGACATGTGCTTTTCATCTCAAGAACAGACAAGCATCCCGAGCTCTGAGGATTACCTGGGAAGGAATCCCACTGGAGCATTGCAGCGCACCCAAATACCTGGGAGTCACTCTGGACCGTGCTCTTACCTACAAGAAGCACTGCCTGAACATCAAGCAAAAAGTGGGTGCTAGAAACAACATCATATGAAAGGTGATTGGCACAACCTGGGGATCACAACCAGGCACAGTGAAGACATCTGCCCTTGCTCTATGCTACTCTGCAGCTGAGTATGCATGCCCAGTGTGGAACACATCTCACCACGCTAAAACAGTGGATGTGGCTCTTAATGCTGCATTATCATGGGGTGTCTGCGCCCTACACCACTGGAGAAATTACACTGTTTAGCCGGTATTGCACCACCTGACATCCGCCGGGAAGTAGCAGCCAATAGTGAAAGGGCCAAGGCAGTGACATCTCCAGCTCATCCCTTGTTTGGATATCAGACAGCACGTCAACGACTTAAATCAAGAAATAATTTTCTAAGATCTACGGAGACACTCGCTGGAACACCTCAGCAAGCGAGAGTCCAAAAGTGGCAGGCTCAAACCCAGAACCTCAACCAATGGCTGATACCAAATGAGAGACTTCCTCCTTGGCATACAGAAAACTGGCGACTTGGAAGGAATGCTCCTGACACGATAAATAAATAAAATGTTGTGATGACTCCCCCAACCATAACATTATTTTTGTTGCTACTTCATAACTGCAATTTTGCTACTGCTATTAATCATAATGTAAATATCTGATCTGCAGGATGTATTTTCATCCACTGGACCAAATTTGGCACAAATACCCAATATGCCCAAATTTGGGTACTGGTGGGCTGGACGGAGTGGATTGATTTTGTCATTTGGGAGTTGTAGTTCCTAGGATTTATAATTTGCCTACAATCAAAAAGCACCCTGAACTCCACCAACGATGGAATTGAACCAAACTTGACACACAGAACTCCCATGACCAAGAGAAAAGATTGGAAGGGTTTGGTGGGAACTGACCTTGAGTTTTGGAGTTGTAGTTCACCTACATCCAGAGAGCACTGTGGACTCAAATAATGATGGATCTGGATTAAACTTGGTACGGATACTCAATATGCCCAAATGTGAACACTGGCAGAGTTTGGAGAAAATAGACCTTGCCATTTGGGAGTTGTAATTGTTGGGGTTTATAGTTCACCCCCAATGAAATAGCATTCTGAACCCCACTGATGGAATTGGGCCAAACTTCCCACACAGAACCCCCAAGCCTTGAAGGATCCTCCCTCCAGCCTTGCACGTTCTCCCTTGCCTGCACATGCGCATCACACTGCCATGCTCTGAGCACACCTGCTCTCCCCTTGGAATCTCAGAAACAGTCCTCCCCTTGGCTGAGAGGCCAACCAATCACAGCAGAGGAGAGCCTTTGGTGGGAGGATCCATCATTGTTTGAGTCCACGGTGCTCTCTGGATGTAATGAACTACAACTTCAAAACTCAAGGTCAATGCCCACCAAACCCTTCCAGTATTTTCTGTTGGTCTTGGGAGTTGTTTGGTTCAATTCCATCGTTGGTGGAGTTCAGAATGCTCTCTGATTGTAAGTGAACTATAAATCCCAGCAACTACAACTCCCAAATGACAAAATCAATCCCCACCACAACCCCACCAGTATTCAAATTTGGGCAAATTGGGTATTTGTGCCAATTTTGGTCCAGTGAATGAAAATACATCCTGCATAACAGATATTTTACATTGCAATTCATAACAGTAGCAAAATTAGAGTTACGAAGTAGCAACAAAAATAATTTTATGGTTGGAATCACCACAACATGAGGAACCGTATTACGGGGTTGCGGCATTAGGAAGGTTGAGAATCACTGCCATAAAGTATAGCTTTTTGTGAGATTGCAGCCCACTTCTCTCGATGTTTGGAAGGCTACTCAGGATTATCCAAATGTGTAACAACAATATGAGGGCTGAATGAAAAGTAATGCCTCCACCTTCGTTACTTGGGTTTGGATGGAAATATTTTAATAAATCAAATGCAGAAATAATCCTTAGAATGTGCTCTTTAACTACCACAATTCACTTGTCCACATAATCACCAGACAATTGGATACATTTCTGCCAACAATGAACAAGTTTTCTGAAGTCGTCATGGAAGAAATCGACACTCTGTTTCCGCAACCAGCGTCTCACAGTTCTCTCATCCTGGGTACCCATTATACACAGATCTTCCAATAGCCAAGCAAAGCAATAATGTGACCCACACGTTCTTGTGAAATGCAGATTATGCTTGAAATTTCTCTCTGAGTGATACGACGATTGTCCTGAATCAGCAGTGGAACTCTCTGCCCCGGAACGTGGTGGAGGCTCCTTCATTGGAAGCTTTTAAACAGAGGCTGGATGGCCATCTGTCAGGGGTGATTTGAATGCATTATTCCTGCTTCTTGGCAGGGGGTTGGACTGGATGGCCCATGAGGTCTCTTCCAACTCTTTGATTCTATCATTCTATGATTCTATGAATCTGTCAACCTTTTGCTTGAGAAACTCGGTGGTTGCTGTCACAGGACGTCCACCTCTTTGTTCATCTTGCAAGTCAGATGTTCCCACCTCAACATCTTTAAACTTACTCACCCAACAACGCACAATACTCACATCAACACATTCTCTGATGAATCTCCTTTGGGGTGACACCTTCTGCTGTCAAGAATTCAATGATAGACAGACTTCCCTATGAATCCAGAATTTTACTTATTGAGTATGTTCGAATCAGAGACATTTAAAGATATTAACAGAGAAAAACTGTTCATTTTCTTTGCAACAGCGGCCAGAATTGCATTTGCTAAGGTATGGAGACGAGAACAAACTCCTTCAAAGATGGAATGGCTGGATAAGATAATGGAAATCAGGGACATGGACGAATTGACATTTTGGTTTAGACAAAGCAATGGGAGAGGAATTAAAAGAACAGACTGGAAAGTTTTAGAGGACTGTTTATTGTCAAAGGCTTTCATGGCCAGAATCACTGGTTGTCGTAGGTTTTTCCGGGTTATATGGCCATGTTCTAGAGGCATTTTCTCCTGACGTTTCGCCTGCATCTATGGCAAGCATCCTCAGAGGTAGTGAGGTTTGTTGGAACTAGGAAAATGGGTTTATATATCTGTGGCATGACCAGGGTGATTCCACAAAAAATAATACTATTGTCTGCTGGAGCTAGGTGTGAATGTTTCAACTGACCACCTTAATTAGCAGTTGATGGCTTGGCAGTGCCTGGGGGAATCTTTTGTCGAGAGGTGATTAGATGTGCCTGATATTATTTGAGAACACAGAAATGCTGGACCACTCTCACAACCACCAAGTCAGACTACACAGAGTCATAGAATCATAGAATTATAGAATCAAAGAGTTGGAAGAGACCTCATGGGCCATCCAGTCCAACCCCTTTCTGCCAAGAAGCAGGAATTTTGCATTTAAAGCACCCACAAGCATGTGGACAATTTCAACAGAAAGGAGGAAACCATGAAAATGAACAAAATCTGGCTACCAATATTAAAAAAACTCTAAAATTATGACAGCAAAACAACAGAGGGGAAACAATCAGAATCGAAGAATTGAAGTAGAGAAAAGGTAATGTAAGAAGAACAAAAGTCATAAAGTTTAATTTACCACCTTTTTTTCTTTTTTTCTCCTTTTTGTGTATGGAGGTTGGTTGATAATTTTATATGTGATAGAGAGTAGATAGATGATGGATGACTTTTTTTCTTTTTTCCTTTTCTTCCTGTTTTATTAGATATCATTACCTCTGAAGATGCTTGCCATAGATGCAGCCGAAACATCAGGAGGGAATGCCTCTAGACCATGGCCATATAGCCCGAAAAAAACCTACAACAATCTATCATTATATTATTTTATGTTTTTCTGTGAAACTACTAATAAAAATCATTTATTAAAAAAAGCATTCAATGATTGCACGTTGCTTAAGTCGCATTGACCGACCGTCTGCGCAGGGTTCCGTACTTCACACTTTAACAACACAACCATTCAATGCTAAGGCTTCCTGCCAAAATGGAACTGTAGAGCAGTGTCTACTGAACAAGCCAGTACCTGCTGCATACCAGTACTGCCATCTGCATACCAGTACTGCCTCTGAAGACTGCCCGGAAACTGCAGTTAGTCCAACGCTCGGCAGCCAGACTACTAACGGGTGCTGGGTACAGGAAGCACACTACTCCGCTGTTACACCAGCTCCACTGGCTGCCAGTTAGCTTCCGAGCACAATTCAAAGTGCTGGTGTTAACCTAAAAGCCCTAAACGACTCCGGCCCTGTTTACCTCTCCGAACGTATTCTCCCCTGTGAACCATCGAGATTATTAAGATCGTCTGGAGAGGCCTTGCTCTCGGTCCCACCGGCCTCGCAAGCGCGTCTGATGGGGATGAGGGATAGGGTTGTGTTGTTAAAGTGTGAAGTACGGAACCCTGCGCAGACGGTCAGGGCCTTCTCGGTGGTGGCCCCTTGACTCTGGAACTCTCCCCCACAGGAGATCAGAACCGCCCCTTCTATCCTGACATTCAGGAAGCAGGTGAAGACGTGGTTATGGAGACAGGCATTTGATGAGTGAGCCAACACCCGGAGATATGGATGGAGGATGATGAACATCAAATTTAGTGGGACAACTGACCATTGTATTTATTGAATGTAATTGCTGTTTTACTGTTTTAATGTTTTATTGCAATATGAAGTATGATGTTTTATTGACTGTATGTGATATTATGGTTGGAAACCGGTCTGAGTCCCTCAAGAGAGGTGAGAAGGTCGGTATATAAAACTTTTAAATAAATAAATCTGTTGAGGAGTTACAAAGGTGGAGGCATTACTTTTCATTCAACCCTCGTATATCACTGAAAGCCTCAGTCAGGATGTAGCAGCTCATAAAGCCAATGCGATGCTGGGCTGCATCAATAGGAACCCAGTGTTTGGATCGATGGAAGTAATCGTCTTCTTCTGTGCCTGGTAGAAGAGGGTTGGACTGGATGGCCTTTGGAGTCTCTTCCAGCTCTCTGGTTCTTTGATCGTGCATGACAGAGAACTCTCATCGCTGTGTATGTGTGAGAAAACTAGATCGAGAAGGGAGAGAATCAATCTATTTGAAATGCGGCACTGGAAGAGACTTCTGTGGATGCCGCAGCCTGCCAAAAAAGATGAATGAGTGCTCTGAAAGCAAACCAAGCCTCAGTTCTCCCTCGAAGCCAAGATGACTAAACTGAGCCTGTTGCACTTTGGGCACGTCATGAAACAATGTGGAGCATTAGAAAAGACGATAATGCTTGGGGAAGCGGAAAGCCAGATTGAACCTATTCCCTTGACACCTGGAACAGCAGCTTGGGCGTAGAGTTTATTTTCTGGTCTATAAAAGGCACAAAGTGTTGCAAGACTCTCAGGGTTTTTTTTTTTTTTTTTTTTTGGTTATGTATGGACCCACACATGAAAAGCCCCCTCCATCGTAAACAACAACAAACGGAAAAGGAAGGAGTATCGTGTTTCTGGACACTGAGCGGCTGGCATCTGCAGCTTATTAGGCATCTAAAATGCATCTGGAGGAAGCATTTTGCAGATCTAAGTGGCGTGTGGTCAGGTTGCGTCTGGTGCACAAACATCTTGTGCTGCAGGAAAGCATTCTGGTGCAAAGAAGTGAGACTCGTTGAAAATATGAATGGCAACAAGTATTTGGATTTGCCCAGGTTTTATCTAAGCTTTTATTTCCTTACTACACAAGAGAAGAGAAAGCTGACACCAAGGAGATGCTGCTGCTACTGTTTCTTCTTCCTCTTCTTTTTCTTTTTTCCTTCTTCTACTTCTTTTTCTCTTCTTCCTTTTTCTTCCACTTCCTCCTCTTTTTCTTCCTCCACCTCTTCCTCCCTTTCTTCTTCTTCTCTTCATCCTTCTCTTCTTTCCTCCTCCTCCTCCTCCACCACCACCACCACCACCACCACCACCACCACCTCGCTTTCTCTTTTTTTCTTCCTTCTTCTTCTTCTTTCTACTACTACAGGGTTTTCTGGGGCTGAGAGGGTGTGACTTATCTCAGGGACAACCCGTTGGTTTCCTAGTTAGGCAGTTACTCAAAGTCTCCAGTACTGTAGTCTAATGGCCACATCTAACTGCGGTCACAGATTATGATGATCTATGCCCGACAAGTGCAAACTATACCGAATTGGCCAGGACAAAAAAATACTCACCGGTCTTTATTTATTTATTTATTTATTTATTTATTTCGGTTGCTTCTACCCCGCCCTTCTCACCCCGGGGGAGACTCAGGGCGGCTTACAAAAGCAAGGCACAATTCGATGCCCGCATCACATAACAGCAAAAGACAATAACATCAATTAGCAAGACAGCAATTCTAGCAATAACAACAATTAACAGAAAACAATAATTATTATAGGCAAAAACAACCATAAAACCAATAAAAGCGATAAAACCAATTTAAACCTCATTGACGGTCAGCACAATCTCATAGTTAAATTCCAATTCCACAATTGTCAGTCCTTTCAGTCCTATCCATCTGGTTTCCATATCTAATTGTCAGATTGCCCAAAGGCCTGGTCCCACAACCACGTCTTTACCTTCCTCCTGAAGGTGAGGAGGGATGTTGATGCCCTGATTTCCCCCAGGAGTGAGTTCCACAGGTGAGGGGCCACTACTGAGAAGGCCCTGCTCCTCGTCCCCACCAGCCTCACTTGTGATAGCGGTGGGGTCGAGAGCAGGGCCTCCCCAGATGATCTCAAATTCCGGGGTGGGACGTAGAGGGAGATACGTTCGGACAGATACACTGGACCGGAACCATACAGGGTTTTGTAGGTCAAAACCAGCACCTTGAATTGTGCTCGGAATTGAATCGGCAGCCAGTGGAGCTAACACAGCGGGGGGGGGGGGTGCTCCCTGTATGTCGCTCCGGTAAGCAATCTGGCTGCCACTCGTTGGACCAGTTGAAGTTTCCGAACAGTCTTCAAGGGCAACCCCACGTAGAGTGCGTTGCAGTAGTCTATATGGGATGTAACAAGAGTGTGGACCACTGTGGCCGGATCAGACTTCCCAAGGTACGGGCACAACTGGTGCACAAGTTTTAATTGCTCAAATGCTCTCCCAGCCACTGCCGAGACCTGGGGTTCCAGGCTCAGCAATGAGTCCAGGATCACTCCCAAGCTGCGAACCTGAGTCTTCAGGGGGAGTGTAACCCCGTCCAGCACAGGCTGTAACCCTGTTCAGCACAGGCTGTAACCCTGTTCGGCCTTACGACTGACCAGTAGGACCTCTGTCTTGTCTGGATTCAATTTCAATTTGTTAGCTCTCATCCAGTCCGACACAGCAGCTAGACACCGATTCAAGGTCTGGACAGCCTCCTTGGTGACAGGCGAGAAGGAGTGACAGATCTGGACATCATCTGCGTAGAGATAACATCTCATTTCGAAACTCCGAATGATCTCCCCCAGCGGCTTCATGTAGATGTTAAACAACATTGGGGACAGAATTGAACCCTGAGGGACTCCACACAACAACGGCTGTGGGGCCGAACAGGTGTCACCCAGTAACACCTTCTGGGACCGTCCCTCCAGAAAGGACTGGAGCCACTGCAAGGCAGAACCCCCAAGTCCCATATCTATGAGGCGTCCCAGAAAGATACCGTGATTGACGGTATCGAAGGCTGCTGAGAGGTCCAGCAGAACCAACAGGGACACACTCCCCCTGTCCAGCTCCCTGCAAAGATCATCTACCAAGGCGACCAAGGCTTGGATAATGATGATCCATGCCTAGCGAGAGTAAGCTATACTGAATTGCAACTAAGCAGACCTATCACAGGGTTTTCTGGGGCTGAGAAGGTGTGACTTATCAAGGGACACCTGGTGGGATTTCTAGTTAGGCAGGTACTCAAAGTCTCCAGAACAGTAGTCCAATGGTTACGTCTAACTGGGGTCACAGATAATGATGATCCATGCCTGGTGAGTGCAAGCTATACTGAATTGGCCAGGACAGAGAAATACTCACCAGTCTTTATGGGGAGGCACTGCCTTTCTCCCAGTTCAGAACTCAAAGTATTTTTTCTCATTGTTGTGTGCTTTCAAGAGTTTCCAACTAAGCAAAACTATCACAGGGTTTTCTGAGGATGAGAATGTGTGACTTATCCAGGGACACGGTCACCCGGTGAGTTTTCTAGTTAGGCAGGTACTCAAAGTCTCCAGAACAGTAGTCCAATGGCCATGTCTAACTGGGGTCGCAGATAATGATGATCCATGCCCTCCAAGTGCAAGCTATACCAAACCGTCCAGGACAAAGAAATACTTGCCAGTCTTTATGGGGAGGCACTGCCTTTCTCCCAGTTCAGAACTCAAAGTGTTTTTCTCATTCTTGTGTGCTTTCAAGTGTTTCCCAGTAAGGCAAACCTATCATAGGACTTCCTGGGGCTGAGAGGGTGTGACTTATCCAGGGACAATCAATGGGTTTCCTAGTTAGGCACGTACTCAAAGTCTTCAGAACTGTAGTCCAATGGTCACGTCTAACTAGGATCGCGGATAATGATTATCCATGCCTGGCGAGAGCAAGCTATACCGAATCGTAACTAAGGCAAGCCTATCACAGGGTTTTCTGGGGCTGAGAGGGTGTGACTTATCTCAGGGACACCCCGTTGGTTTCCTAGTTAGGCAGGTGCTCAAAGCCTCCAGTACTGTAGTCTAATGGCCACATCTAACTGTGGTCACAGGTAATGATGATCTATGCCCGGCGAGTGCAAACTATACCGAATAGGCCAGGACAGAAAATACTCACCAGTCTTTATGGTGAGGCATTGCCTTTCTCCCAGTTCAGAACTCAAAGTGTTTTTCTCATTCTTGTGTGCTTTCAAGTGTTTCCAACTAAAGCAAACTTATCACAGGGTTTTCTGGGGCTGAGAGGGTGTGACCTCAGGGACACCCAGTGGGTTTCCTAGTTAGACAGGTACTCAAAGTCTCCATAATTGTAGTCCAATGGTCACGTCTAACTAGGATCGTGGATAATGAGGATCCATGCCCGGCGAGTGCAAGCTATACCGAATCGTCCAGGACAAAAAAATACTCACCGGTCTTTATGAGGAGGCACCGTTCCCAACCTCCGATGCATTGAAATAACAAAGGTTTGAAAAAAGTATTGAATAATAATAATAACAACGAAGCCCTTGGCAAATTATATATCTTTGTGTGTGTGTGGGGGGGGTATCGTTGTTTGACAACACAATGTTCAAACCACAAATTAAAAACTCATTGCTAGATTCATAAGCTACAAAGATTAAATGATTTAAGCATGTAAAACCAAATTAAAACATGTAATATCAATCATGCATGGGCACACACAAATCAGTACAGCAATTAGAAGGACCCAGCACCTTCTTTAGGTGAGATGGGTTTTATGGAGTCACTCATCAGATGTCAATAGAAAAGTCTCGCTTTTCTGGGAAGGCAATTCAGGATCCAAAATGCAGTTTGGGATTAAAGAAGGCTATGCCGTTGAGCCCTCCTGTGGCCATGGAAGGTATTGTAGATAATGTGCCATTGATGTGCAAAACAGGAGGTGTAGGGGTTTGGTGGTGCATTGCCCTGGGGATTGATTGCACTTTCCCCATTGAGCTGCAGCAATTGGAAAAAAGAGGTAGTGAAAACCTGTAGCGTCCAAGCAACTAGTTTCTCTTATTGCCCAACTTCTTATGCCATTGGCTGCAGTCGGGCCTTTGCCACCTGTCAGATGGGCTTTGGAGTCCTTATCAGCACCACGCCCAAAGGTTAATGGCTGCCCAGTGGCACAAAAGGGTTTGTTTGTATTATTGGTCTGGTTAGATTCTTTCTGAATCTGCTTTGCATTTTGAGGTTGGGAGAAGATACGAAGGGAAGAACAGACTGGGAAAGTGAGTTTCCCTTGATTGCTAATCTACTTGCACATTGGGAGGGATTGCCAATACTCCAGAGGACAGGAGCAGAATTCAAAACGATCTTGACAGATTAGAGAGAGGGGGCCAAAACTAACAAAATGAAGTTCAACAGGGACAAATGCAAGATACTTCACTTAGGCAGAAAAAACAAAATGCAAAGATACAGAATGGGGGACAATGCCTGGCTCGAGAGCAGTACGTGTGAAAAAGATCTGGGAGTCCTCTTGGACAGCAAGTTAAACATGAGCCAGGAATATGGTGTGGCGGCAAAAAAAGCCAATGGGAGTTTGGCCTGCATCAAGAGGAGCCTAGTGTCTAGATCTAGGGAAGTCATGCTCCCCATGCTCTATTCTGCTTTGGTTAGACCACACCAGCTGATCCCTAATCCATCTAAAACACAGACATGTGCATTTCACCTTAAGAACAGACAAGCATCCCGAGCTCTGAGGATCACCTGGGAAGGAATCCCACTGGAGCATTGCAGCACACCCAAATACCTGGGAGTCACCCTGGACCGTGCTCTGACCTACGAGAAGCACTGCCTGAATATCAAGCAAAAAGTGGGTGCTAGAAACAATATCATATGAAAGCTGACTGGCACAACCTGGGGATCACAACCAGATGCAGTGAAGACATCTGCCCTTGCGTTGTGCTACTCTGCTGCTGAGTACGTATGCCCAGTATGGAACACATCTCACCATGCTAAAACAGTGGATGTGGCTCTTAATGAGACATGCTGCATTATCACGGGGTGCCTGCGCCCTACACCACTGGAGAAATCACACTGTCTAGCCGGTATTGCACCACCTGACATCCACCGGGAAGTGGCAGCCAATAGTGAAAGGACCAAGGCAGAGACATCTTAAGCTCATCCCGTTTGGATATCAGCCTGCACGTCAATGACTTAAATCAAGAAATAGCTTTCTAAGATCTACAGAGACACTCACTGGAACACCTCAGCAAGTGAGAGTCCAAAAGTGGCAGGCTCAATCCCGAAACCTCAATCAATGGCTGATACCAAATGAGAGACTCCCCCCTGGGCACACAGAAGACTGGGTGACTTGGAAGGCGCTGAACAGACTACGCGCTGGCACCACAAGATGCAGAGCCAACCTTCAGAAATGGGGCTACAAAGCTGAATCCACGACATGCGAGTGCGGAGGAGAGCCAACCACTGACCACCTGCTGCAATGCAACCTGAGCCCTGCCACATGCACAATGGAGGACCTTCTTGCGGCAACACCAGAAGCACTCCAAGGGGCCAGATACTGGTCAAAGGACATTTAATCAACTACCAAGCTTGCAAATTTTGTGTTTTTTTCTGTTTGTTTGTTTTGTTCTGTTAGAAATGTAATACAATTGTCTGGTTTCCCCTGGACCTTGGAGTTGGGACCTTGGAGTTGGGTTGCTTGGCATCTGCATGGGCACAAGCGGCCTTTCCTTTTCTTCCTGGGCATCCCAACAGCAAAGGCTCAGCAGCGGCTGAATCTCTGTGCCAGCGGATTACCGTGTGCCAAGCAGCAACAGTGGCAGCCTGAGCAGCGAAGGTAACGTGCCCGTGGGCAGCGTCATTGCCTTTTGTTCAGTGTGGCTTTTGCTGGTGTGGATCATTACATTCATTAGGAGGCACAATTTAGCAGCCTTGAGCTTGATCAGGCAGGACAGACCTGGGCTGGGGAGTGTGCTGAGCAGCCAGCTGGCAGATACGCGGATATGCTTTGGCATTTGGCACCGTTTCTTTGGGCATCGGCGCACCAAGGGAATGTGTGTGTTGCCGCCAGGTGCCTGGAGCAGCAACGTGTGAAAACAATTGGTGCAAGGGATAGATTTTGAGAAAACAAGGCTTGGGAAAGTTACTCTTTCAGCTGCACTCCTTGGACACACAACAGTCAGCCAGCCAGCCTGGCCAAAGGGATTTTGAGACGTCTTGTTGTCGTCCATTCGTTCAGTCGTTTCTGACTGTGCTGGTACGTCTGTACCAGGAGCTCCAACTTTATTTTCTTTCTATTAAGTGTTTGCATGCATTTCAAAGTTTCAGGGATTCTGCAAAAAGGTGGCTTCCTTTGGTTTTCAGTCATGGGGCAAGCCACCTGTCTATCAATGTTAAGTTTGGATCCGCCCCTTCTCCCAGGGACATGGGAAGGGAAGGGAACCATTTTAGTTAGTCTTACAGAAGGAAACCAAGCTATAGGGCGTGGAGTAGCTTCACCCGCAGAAAAGCTTCACTTCGTAAGAATTCCGGGGGGAAACAGTCCCAAAGCTCTGGCTGGGAGCTCAAAGCCTCTCAGCCTTACAGCATCTGAGGGAAACAGCCCTGAAAATTCTTGAGAAATTCCAGAGGGAAAACAGCCTTACAGACCCAAAGAACTCCAGCTGGAGAATATCCAAGCCTTTGTGGGAAGGTCTACTCGGTGCCCAAGACGCAGTTTGGATCCGGTTGTAGTTCTCACATCAGTAAAGCTTAGATAATAGACAGCCTGGGAGAGGTTCAGAAAGGGTTTCCTCTCAAAGGATAAGAACAATTAACGAAGACAGTTGCCTGTCCCTTGTGGACAAGATTAAGGAAGCCACCAGTTGATTTAAAGCCTTGAAGCATTTGTTTGACTCATTGAAGATTTGAGAAATATCTGTTTAATTTGTTCAATAATAAAGAACTTTGTTTAACTTTTCAAGCCATCTAAAGACCATTTCTTCAGGAAATTCCTTGAGGGTCTCTTTCGTGGCACCCTGGCTTCCCGCTGGGCACAAGGTGCATGTCCTATTTCAAAAGACAATTATTACAGGCCCAGTGCATGACAGAACACCAACTCTTCATGACTTCATGGACCAGCCCACACCAAAGCTCCCTGTTGGCCATCACCACCCCCAGCTCCTTCAAGGATCCCATCCATCCATCTTGCCCTTGGTCGGCCCCTCTTCTTTTTTCCTTCCATTTCCCCCAGCCTCATTGACTTCTCTAAGCTTTCCTTGCTTCTCATGATGTGGCCAAAGTACTTCATCTTGGCCTCTAGTATCCTTCCCTCCAATGAGCAGTCGGGCTTTATTTCCTGGAGGATGGACTGGTTGGATCTTCTCGCAGTCCAAGGCACTCTCAGAACTTTCCTCCAACACCACAGTTCAAAAGCATCTCTCTTCCTTCGCTCAGCCTTCCCTAAGGTCCAGCTCTCACATCTGTAGGTGACGATGGGGAATACCATGGCTTTGACTATGTGGATCTTTGTTGCCAGTCTGATGTCTCTACTCTTCACTATTTTATCAAGATTTGTCATTGCTCTCCTCCCAAGAAGTAAGCGTCTCCTGATTTGATTTGAGAAGTCTTAGAATCATAGAGTTGGAAGAGACCTCATGGGCCATCCAGTCCAACCCCATTTTGCCAAGAAGCAGGAAAATTGCATTCAAAGCACCCCTGACAGATGGCCATCCAGCCTCTGTTTAAAGCTTCCAAAGAAGGAGCCTCCACCACACTCCGGGGGCAGAGAGTTCCACTGCTGAACAGCTCTCACAGTCAGGAAGTTCTTCCTAATGTTCAGATGGAATCTCCTTTCTTGTAATTTGAAGCCATTGTTCCATTGCGTCCTAGTCTCCAGGGAAGCAGAAAACAAGCTTGATCCCTCCTCCCTATGAGACTTCCTCTCACATATTTATACATGGCCCTCAACATGTCTCCTATCAAAGAAACAGAATTAGAGAGTGGTGAGAGGAAATTAAAAGGAAACAAAATCAGGAAAAGAAGGGAGGAACCTCAAGAAGAATACTAGAATGAAATTCAAAATACAGGATGTGGAGAAGCTGATTCGGAAGTCAAAACTCCCCTCCATGGGAGACCCCCTACCCCTTTTCTTCAACCCTAACCCCATCCCCCATATCCCAGTATCTTTTCTGCATGCTCCCCATTCCTAGTTTTTCAACATAGGTCCCCTTCCTTACCCCCAAATCCCCACACTTCTTTCCCAATAATCTTCTTTCCCGCTTCGACCCAAACACCCTTTTCTGTTGCAAATATCTTGGTTTTTAACTGCTGTATTCACTAAAATATATTCAATAAAATTTTTTTAAAAAAAGTCTCCTCTCAGCCTTCTCTTCCTCAGGCTAAATATGCCCAGTGGCTTCGGTGTTCTGCCAGGCTCCAAGAGAAAAAGATAAGAGATTCTAAATTAAAGCAAAACCAATTTCTGAGTGCTTGGGACATAGCTAATGAGGAGATAAAAATCCCAAGTACAGAATATGTAGTCAGATGAAGCATCAATTAGAATCAAGTCAAGTTCTCGTCCTTGTTTCATGGAAGCCTTGCTTGGGAGATTCATGCCTTTTGATTCTTGGATTCTATGATTTTATATTCATGCCTTGGATTCATGTTTCCTGGTTTCTTGGATTTTATTAGAGAAGTTTTGACTTTGCTTTCATGGACTTTGCTGGACTATTTTCCTTGAACTACTTCGTTCCTACTTATCTTCTTACCTAATTGGATTTACCTATTTCTTTAAAGTGCTTTTTACTTTACTGCTTTTTAATTATCTTCAATAAAAGGATTGTTTCCCTACTCAACGGTGTGGTATTTAAAGTCAGAGGGCTTTTCCTGTTCTGGAGTGCAACACTAGCAAAAAAAAAGTGTGAAGTGTCTTTAAATCTCTCCTCACTTCTGCCTCACCCTCAGAATGCGAGATATATATATTTATAGTTTCCCTACTTCAGGATTTTCACTTTTTGTGAGTGGTCCTGGACCGTAACACTAGCTATAAGTGAGGGAACAGTGTACTATTTAAAATTAAACTTAGGAAGCAAGCAAGGCCAAATGTTGGGCATGAACTATTTCCATGAGAACCACAAGAGGGCAGCAGAAACACATCACTAACCTGGACTGTCATTCTTGCAGATGGGATCTAGAGTTCATTTGCTGTCATACTGAGATGTTGAAAGGGAATGCAAGAAGCAAAACAATGCCACGAGGGTTTTCTGAGCAAAATAAAGCATCCTTAAGAGTATAGCTACTTACCTACCCTGATGGAGCAGAGAAGCAAAGTTAATGAGGTGGACCAATTTAGCATTTGGATATTTTATTTATCGTGTCAGGGGCAGACCAAACACTTACATTGCATTTTTTCACAAACAAACAAACAAAACACCAAGTTTCCAAGCTTGGTAGTTGGTTAAATGTCCTTTGACCAGTACCTGGCCACTTGGAGTGCCTCTGGTGTTGCTGCAAGAAGGTCCTCCCTTGTGCATGTGGCAGGGCTCAGGTTGCATTGCAGCAGGTGGTCAGTGGTTTGCTCTTCTCCGCACTCGCATGTCGTGGATTCCACTTTGTGGCCCCATTTCTTAAGGTTGGCTCTGCATCCCGTGGTGCCAGAGCGCAGTGTGTTCAGTGCCTTCCAAGTCGCCCAGTCTTCTGTGTGCCCAGGGGTGAGTATCTCATTTGGTATCAGCCATTGGTTGAGGTTCTGGGTTTGAGCCGCCAGGTCTCGGCGGTGATCAGGGGAGCTTTTGCACAATTAAAACTTGTGCACTAGCTGTGCCCGTACCTTGGGAAGTCTGACTTGGCCACAGTGGTCCACGCTCTGGTTACATCCCGTATAGACTACTGCAACACTCTCTACCTGGGGTTGGCTTTGAAGACTGCCCAGAAGGTACAACTACTCCAACGAGCGGCAGCCAGACTACTAACAGGAGCAGGGTACAGGGAGCATACTACTCCTCTGTTGCGCCAGCTCCACTGGCTGCCAATCAGCTTCCGAGCACAATTCAAAGTGTTGGTGTTGACCTATAAAGACCTAAACGACTCCGGCCCAATTTACCTGTCCGAACGGATTCTCCTCTATGAACCATCAAGGTTATTAAGATCTTCTGGAGGGGCCCTGTTCTCGGTCCCACCACCCTTGCAATCGCGTCTGGTGGGGACGAGGGACAGGGCCTTCTCGGTGGTGGCCCCTTGGCTCTGGAACTCTCTCCCACTGGAGATTAGATCTGCCTCTTCTCTCCTGACTTTTAGAAAGCTGGTGAAAACATGGCTCTGGAATTTAGCATTCGATGAGTGAGTCAATAACTCTTGACCGCACGGACAGATTGTGATGAATTGTGATTTCATTCTGATGACTTGGCCTTATGTAATTATATGATTGTGTTTCAATGTATTTTATGTATTAGTGCATTATGTGATGTGATATTTTAAACTACTGTTCATGAATCTTTTGTTGTGAACTGGCCTGAGTCCCTCTGCGGAGGTTCTAAATAAATAAATAAATAAATAAATAAGATGCGACTGAAGAACCCTCTCTTTTTTCAGGCCTACATGTTATTGATATTGGTGTCCGTCTTTATAGTATTTCGATGCATACATTTTAATGGTGTTGTACCTGTCTGTTTTAACCATGTTGGACCCCACCTTGAGCCATAAGGTGTGTTGTTATTCATTCGTTCAGTCATCTCTGACTCTTCGTGATCTCATGGACCAGCCCATGCCAGAGCTCCCTGTCAGCTGTCACCACCCCCAGCTCCTTCAAGGTCAGTCCAGTCACTTCAAGGATGCCATCCATCCATCTTGCCCTTAGTCGGCCCCTCTTCCTTTTGCCTTCCACTTTCCCCATAAGGTGTAGGCAATGATTATTTAAGCAGGCCTTTGTGTGCTGCGGAAGTCGAGTATACTAAATTAACCATTGCAGTGTCCCCAAATGGCCATAACTTACATGCCCGTATGCCAATTGTCATATTGCCAGCTCTGTTCCTCTGACTGTGGCCAACACCATGAAGCTCGTAAAGAGTGCACAGTGGAGACAACAGTTGGGTTTATTTCATCCCAGCCCCAAGCCCACATCCCAAAGCACAGCTATTTCTGCATCCCTCCTAGTGAACCGAGACCAAAACTCCTCTCACCTGGATCCCTCCTGGGGTCTGTTTTGATGACAGCACCATGGCAACGGGATGCAACGAATACAGCCCTCAAAGGATGCAATTCCCTCAGGGAGGAAGTTTCTATAGGAACCAAGGAAGCAGGGTTGCACAGCTGCTCTCACAAAGCCTTTGGGTGAGGCCACATGCTGCATTTCACTGGCGACATGGCATAAACCACATTCAGAGTTGTTTATGCACAATGCTCTCCTCTGGCCTTAGTGGAACACAGTGAAAGCTAAAGGAAGGGGCTTGGAGGGGAAGTTGGCTGGATGGGTCTGCAGGAAGCAGCTCCAAATCATAGGGTGGAAAGGGGCACCTAGGGCCATACAGTCCCATCCAACATGCAGGAACCCACAACTACAGCACTCGAGAAATTGCCATTCCACCTCTTTAAAGATGTCCTAAGAAGCCAAGATGAAGTTCTTTGGTCACATCATGAGTATAAAGGAAAGCTTAGAGAAGACAATGATGCTGGGGAAAATGGAAGGAAAAAGGAAGAGGGGCCGACCAAGGGCAAGATGGATGGATGGTATCCTTGAAATGACTGGATTGACCTTGAAGGAGCTGGGGGTAGTGACGACCGACAGGGAGCTCTGGCGTGGGCTGGTCCATGAAGTCACGTAGAGTCGGAAATGGCTGAACGAATGAACAACAAGAAGCATGATCTGATACAGTCTAATCCATTGACAGACTGCTCTTCACAATTGCCATCAACAATGGCAATGTTCAGGCAATTTCAATCTGGATAATGTTCATAATGTTCAGGCAATTTCAATCTGGATCTTTAAAAGACCTTAAAGTAGTGTTTCTCAACCTGGGGGTTGGTACCCCGGGGGGGGGGGTCACAAGGGAGGTGTCAGAGGGGTTGACATTTGAGTATCTGTGCCAAGTTTGTTCTAGATCCATCATTGCTTGAGTCCACAGTACTCTCTGGATGTAGGTGAACTACAACTCCAAAACTCCAAGGTCAATCCCTATCAAACCCATCCAGTATTTGCAGTTGGTCATGGAAGTTCTGTGTGCCAAATTTGGTTCAATTCCATCATTGGTGGAATTCAGAATGCACTTTGATTGTAGGTTAACTATCAATCCCAGCAATTACAACTTCCAAATGACAAAATCAATCCACCCCCAACCCCACCAGTATTCAGATCTGGGTGTATTGTATATTGTGCCAAATTTGGTCGAGTGGATGAAAATACATCCTGCATATCAAATATTTACATTACGATTCAGAACAGTAGCAAAGTTATGAAGTAACAACAAAAATAATTTGACGGTTGGAGGTCACCACAACATGAGGAACTGTATTAAGGAGGTTGCAGCATTTGGAAGGTTGAGAAACACTGCCTTAGAGGGATAGTTTCTCCTGTCCATTCATGAGTCTGGTTTCCTGGTGCCTTTCTTTCTGTCTTTGTGTATTTGGCTATATAATGAGCAGCTTATGATGCCAATGGTGTGGGAAGAGACTGATCTCCCCAGGAGCCCTTTCAAATTTCACCTCACCATCTGAGACACAGCTTTTGGGAGGCAAAGAGAAATTCCCAAAGTGCTATATTTCAGATAGTGTCTATACCAGCCATTGCTTGTTTCATCATTGCTTGTCCGAACGCATCTCCCTGTACGTTCTGCCTCGTAGTTTTAGATCTACAGGGGAGGCCCTGCTCTTGGTCTCACCGGCCTCACAAACGCGTCTGGTGGAGACGAGGGACAGGGCCTTCTCGGTGGTGAGCCCCCCCTTAGCTTGTGGAATTCGCTCCCTAGTGAGATTAGATCAGCATCCTCCCTCCTTTCATTTAGGAAAAAACTGAAATCGTGGTTTTGGAACTAGGCTTTTGGCTAGCAGGCACGACGGCACTTTAGACATTGAACTGGACCATATGATTGTTATGATAATTGAGACTGTATAATTAATGTTATTGTTTTTATTCTATTGTGTATTTATGGTTTTATATTGTTGTTATATTGTGATACTGCGGCATCGAATTGTTTCCAGTGTTAGCTGCTCTGAGTCCCCCCTCGGGGTTTGAGAAGGGTGGGGTAGAAATGTAAATAATAATAATAATAATAATAATAATAATAATAATAAAGCCCTAAACGGTTCTGGCCCAAGTTACCTATCCGAACACATCTCCGCCTATGAACCCACTAGGACTTTAAGATCTTCTGGGGAGGCCCTGCTCTCGATCCCGCCTGCATCACAGGCACGTTTGGTGGGGACGAGGGACAGGGCCTTCTCAGTGGTGGCCCCTCGGCTGTGGAACGCCCTCCCCACAGATATCAGATCGGCTCCCTCATTATTTTATTTATTTATTTATTTATTTATTTACTGCATTTGTTGACCGCCGTTCTCAGCCCTAGGGCGACTCACGGCGGTGTACAACATATAAAAACAGTTTATAATAAGGCAATATCACAACAGAATATCAACATAACTATCAATAATACAATTATACTAAATCATCCGCGCCGTCTCATCGTAGAATCATAAACCAATCTCGTTATCCATATTCCGTTCCAATCATCATTGCCAATTGTTGTAGCACTTAGTCAAACGCCTTCTCAAATAACCATGTCTTTAGGCTCTTGCAGAATGTCATAAGGGAGGGCGCCTGTCTGATGTCTACAGGGAGGGTGTTCCACTGCCGGGGGGCCACCACCGAGAAGGCCCTATCCCTCGTCCCCGCCAGGCGTGCCTGTGAGGCAGGCGGGATCGAGAGAAGGGCCTCCCCAGACGATCTCAAGGTCCTCGTGGGCTCATAGGCTGAGATGCGGTCAGAAAGGTATTTTGGGCCGGAACCGTTTAGGGCTTTGTAGGCCAGCACCAGCTCCTTGAATTGGGCCCGGTAGCAGATCGGCAGCCAGTGGAGCTGGAACAACAAGGGCGTTGTGTGCTCCCTGCGTCCCGCTCCTGTTAGTAACATGGCTGCCGCGCACTGGACTAGCTGAAGCTTCCGGGCCGTCTTCAAGGGCAGCCCCACGTAGAGAGCGTTGCAGTAGTCAAGGCGGGATGTGACCAGAGCGTGTACTACCGTGGCCAAGTCAGACTTCCCGAGGTATGGGCGCAGCTGGCGCACGAGCCTGAGCTGTGCAAATGCTCCCCTGGTCACCGCTGAAACCTGGGGATCCAGGCTCAACGATGAATCCAGGATCACACCCAAGCTGCGAACCTGCGCCTTCAAGGGGAGTGAGACCCCGTCCAGCACAGGCTGTAACCCTATACCCTGTTCGGCCTTGCGACTGACCAGGAGTACCTCTGTCTTGTCTGGATTTAATTTCAGTTTGTTCGCCCTCATCCAGACCATTACAGCGGCCAGGCACCGGTTCAGGACCTCGACAGCCTCCTTAGTAGCACGTGGGAAGGAGTGACAGAGTTGGACATCATCTGCGTACAGATGACACCGCACCCCGAAACTCCGGATGATCTCACCCAGCGGCTTCATGTAGATATTAAACAGCATGGGGGACAGTATAGAGCCCTGTGGAACCCCACAAGTCAAAGGCTGTGGCGTTGAACAGGTGTCCCCCAATAACACCTTCTGGGTGCGGCCCTCCAGAAATGACCGGAGCCACTGCAGAACAGTGCCCCCGAGGCCCATTTCCGCAAGACGCCCCAGAAGGATACCCTGGTCGACGGTATCGAAGGCCGCTGAAAGGTCCAGGAGCACCAACAGGGACACACTCCCCCTGTCTAGCTCCCGGCACAGATCATCCACTAAGGCGACCAAGACCGTCTCAGTTCCATGTCCCGGTCTGAAGCCAGACTGTGCCGAATCCAGATAATCCGTGTCTCTCAAGAATACCTGGAGTTGTGAGGCCACCACGCTTTCCATGACTTTGCCCAAAAAGGGGAGATTGGAAACAGGCCGAAAGTTGTCAAATTTAGTGGGGTCCAGTGATGGTTTCTTCAACAGCGGTTTTATAATAGCTTGTTTTAAGCTCGCTGGAATTTCGCCTTCCCGAAGAGAGGCGTTAACCACCACCGTTACCCACTCAGCCAATCCCCCTCTGGCCTCCTTCAGAAGCCAGGATGGGCAGGGGTCTAGGATGGACGTGGTGGGCCTCATTCCTCCAAGTATCTTGTCCACATCCTCGGGTTTCACAAATTGAAAAGAATCCATCAAAATAGGACAAGCAGGTGCTCGTGTCACATCCTCAGAGACTGCATTTAACATAGTGTCCAGACTGGAACGGATCAAAGCGACTTTGTCTGCAAAGAACCGAACAAATGCTTCGCAGCGCGTGGCCGAATTGTCAGGGCTCCCGTCTGAGGTGGCGGGAGCATTTCGGAAGAAAGTGAATGGCATTTAATGGCATTTCGGAAGAAAGTGAAAACCTGGTTATTTGAACAGGCGTTTGAATAGGCAGTGCAATGAATTACAATGAATTATAGGAAATCAGAACAACGGATGACGAGCTTGGATTATGATTTTAGTTATGAGACGCTAGTGAGTTGTTTATTGATGGTTATTGATGTTAATTGCTTAATGTATTATTGTGTTAATTGTTTTTTAATGGGTTGTATGATGTTTGCATTGAATTTTTGCCGCTGTTTGTTGTGAACCGCTCTGAGTCGCCTAATGGCTGAGAAGAGCGGTATACAAATAAAGTAAATAAATAAATAAATAAATAAATAAATAATCATCATCATGTTTATCACATTGTCTCTGTATTACTTATTGCTGGTAAATTGTCAGCAGTGTTGGTTTTAAAGAAAATCCATTTCAAAAATAGTGCGTCACTAGCGCTGAATGACTAGCGCTGAAGTGGGAATCATGCAGCTCTCCAGATGTTGCATGGAACATCTGGCTTTCCAGATGTTTTTGGCCTCCAAACACCCACACATCCCTCTGAGGATGGTCAGTGGCCGGAGATTAATGCAGCTCTGATCCAAAATGCTTCCAGTCTCAGTTCTTCGCCATCCCTGCTGTACCATTTGCTATCCCACTGAGTGTTCCTCATACAACTCCATCAGTGGAAGGATGGTGCAAGGGTCATATGCAGAGCTTGCTGTGTGTGAATCTCCTGTCTTCTGAGCTTCATACAAACCAATCTTGCTAGCAACAGGAATCCTTTCTACACCTTGCTGTTAGAGAAATGACCCAACGCAGACTCCAATCAACGTCACCACACAGGGCTGGAAGAGACCAGTGGACAAGAGAACGGTATATGGCTGAAGTACAAAATGTAGCCAAGCCCATGAGGATTGTGCGTGGCACTCTTAGGAAGGAATAGTGGCTCAACTATAGGATGGATTACATCTGGCTTGAAAGCAGTCCATGAGAAAAGGATCTAGGACAGTGTTTCTCAACCTCCCTAATGCCGCGACCCCTTAATACAGTTCCTCATGTTGAGGTGACCCCCAAGCATAATATTTTTGTTGCTAGTTCATAACTATTTTGCTACTGTTATGAGTCGTAATGTAAATATCTGATATGCAGAATGTATTTTCATCCACTGGACCAATTTTGTCACTAATACCCAATATGCCCAAATTTGAATACTGGTGGGTTTGGGGGGGGGGGGGTGACCATCAATCAAAAATTATGATTTTGTCATTTGGGAGTTGTAGTTGCTGGGATTTCTAGTTCACCCACAATCAAAGAGCATTCTGAACTCCACCAACAATGGAATTGAACCAAACTTGGCACACAGAACTCTCATGACTAACAGAAAATACTGGAAGGGTTTGGTGGGCATTGACCTTGAGTTTTGGAGTTGTAGTTCACCTACATCCAGAGAGCACTGTGAATTCAAGCAATGATGGATCTGGACCAAACTTGGCACGAATACTCAATATGCCCAAATGTGACCACTGGTGGAGTTTGGAGAAAATAGGCCTTGACATTTGGGAGTTGTAGTTGTTCAGATTTATAGTTCATCTATAATCAAAGAACATTCTGAACCACACCAATGATAGAATTGGGCCAAACTTCACACACAGAGCCCTCATGACAAACAGAAAAGATAAGTGTTTTCTGATGGTCTTTGGTGATTCCTCTGACACCCCCTCGTCACCCCTCCAGGGGTCCCGACCTCCAGGTTGAGAAACACTGATCTAGGAGATCCCAAGCTGAACATGAGCCAAAAGTGTGATGCTGCGGATTTTTAAAAAGGCAATGCGATGCTAGGCTGTATCAACACAAGGATGATGTCTAGACTGAGAAAAGTCATAGCCCCACTTTATTCTGCTTTGGTCAGAACTCACTTAGATGAGCCCTGTGTCCAGTTCTGGACATCACAATTCAAGGAAATCAAGAAGCTGGAAGGTGTCTAGAGAAGGGCAACCAAAATGGTCAAAATCTGGAAGCCAAGTCCTAGGGGACATGAGAGCCATGTTTAATAATTGAAGGGATGTATTGTCGAAGGCTTTCATGGCCTGAATCATTGGGTTGTTGTAGGTTTTTTCGGGCTATATGGCCATGTTCTAAAGGCATTTTCTCCTGAGGTTTCGCCTGCGTCTATGGCAAGCATCCTCAGAGGGAGTGAGGTCTGTTGGAACTAGGGAAATGGGTTTATATATCTGTGGAATGACCAGGGTGGGACAAAGGACTCTTGTCTGCTGAAGCTAGATATGAATGTTTCAACTGACCACCTTGATTGGTATTTGATGGCCTGGCTGTTGTTTGGTGTGGCTTGTTAGTGCCTGGGGCAATCTTTTGTTGAGAGGAGACTAGATGTCCCTGACTGTTTCCTTTCTGTTGTTTTGTTGTTGTAATTTTACAGTTTTTTAAATACTGGTAGCCAGATTTTGTTCAAGAGAGATCCTCTCACTTCTGCAAGAGTCTACCGTATACCATGTAGCTGTAGACAAGTCTACAGAGGGACCACCAAACGCAGCATTGCCCAGACATGAATTAAGGAACATGAAAGGCACTGCAGACTACTTCAACCAGAGAAGTCAGCCATAGCAGAGCACCTGATGAACCAACCTGGACACAGCAGATTATTTGAGAACACAGAAATGCTGGACCACTCTCACAATCACCATGTCAGACTACACAGAGAAGCCATTGAAATCCACAAGCATGTAGATGGTTTCAATAGAAAGGAGGAAACCATGAAAATGAACAAAATCTGGCTATCAGTATTAAAAAAAACTCTAAAATTACAACAGCAAAACAACAGAGAGCAAACAATCAGAGACATCTAATCACCTCTCAACAAAAGATTGCCCCAGGCACTAACAAGCCACACCAAACAGCAGCCAGGCCATCAAATGCTAATCAAGGTGGTCAGTTGAAACAGTCACACCTAGCCCCAACAGACAAGAGTTCTTTGTCCCACCCTGGTCATTCCACAGATATATAAACCAATTTTCCTAGTTCCAACAGACCTCACTACCTCTGAGGATGCTTGCCATAGATGCAGGCAAAACGTCAGGAGAGAATGCCTCTAGAATATGGTCATATAGCTCGAAAAAACCTACAATAACCCAATTGAAGGGATGTCATATTGGGGGGGGGGGGGGCACAAGATTGTGGCTTCCTGTATGAGAGAATGAGGTTTGACTAGATAGCCCTTGGGGCCTCTTCCAACCCTATGCTTCTATGGTCCATGTGTTGCTACTGCTCGCTTCTCCCGCTCTGTGGATTAGAGGCAAAATGCCAAGATATTGAAGGTGTGTGTGTGATGGAAGGAGAGGCAGTGATATGCATTTCCTGGTGAAAGCAAAATTGGAAAAATTTCCAGCATTCTAAATAGTGCTGGTAAATTTGCTTGAGATGTTATACTCAGAGATTTATATGGATTTGGTAGACAGGCACATAACAGCAATTTATAATAATGTAAACAAAATAAAATATACATTCCTTATTCTTAACAAAAATAATTAGAAAGAACACTATGTTTTTTAAAAGACACATAATTTTCTTGCATTTCAGGAAAAGGGAAATTTAATATATCTTTGGCAAAGGCATAGCTGGAGTCACAGCTTCATTGATTCGATTTCTATACATTATTTATAAATTCCTTTTTAAGCTGAGAAAAATTGGAATCAATAGAACTGGTTGAACTCTCTTTCTCATTACAAAGATTGCTGTCTCTGGGTTGTTGTAAGTTTTTTGGGCTGTATGGCCATGTTCCAGAAGCATTCAGAATGCTTCTGGAACATGGCCATACAGCCAGAAAAACTTACAACAACCCAGTGATTCCGGCCATGAAAGCCTTCGATAATACACTGCCGTCTCTTCTTATAAGACTAACTTACAGGAGCTCATATCTCTATATTTAGTGCATCTGACATGAATGACAACACTGCAAAAGCCCACACAACTATGGGTAAACATGAAAATGTGTCAACATTTCTATGAAGTATATAGCATTGGAAAGTCATCTCCCATGGGGAATTTCTGCAGACAAAATTGCACCCTACATTTCAGGGAGGTATAGTTGCACTGCAGTGAGCACTGGAGCTTTAAGAATACATCTTCTTGTTTACGTTGAGTCTTCCTTACGTGAAATGCTTGAGATGAGGTTTTTCAGATTCTAGAATACCTTTATTTATATCCCGCCCCATCTCCCTGGAGGAATTTGGGGCAGATAATCATCCTGGGGAAAAGGGGTTTCCACTGAAGCCTTATCACCAATTGTGATGGTGCGAGTGGCGTCACCTGTGTGTAGAACTTTAAAGTGCAAAGGTTTAAACTGTATAACATGCCCAAACTTGCCTAGTTTGTAAATGTATAATTGGATTGATTGGTTATTTATAGCTGTCAATCAATGTTGTTTGCACCAGTTATATTGCTTCCTCAGCCTAATTGATTGGCTCCACCTCTTCTTGGAGGAGGGCAGAGCTTTTCCTTTTCCATTCTACCATCAAACTTTCTATCAGATAGATGTGAGAAAGAGACTTGGCTCTAAAGCCATTCATTAAGTTACCTCTCATCACCAATTCTAAGGTTTTTACCCTTGGGACTCATGCTTCATGTCCAGATCGTTCTGGACAACGTTGAAGAGACCCAAGCGCCTTCAACCCTGTCCTTTGGCATTGAAAGGAAGACTCTGTGCCTTCAACATAGGCCATTGGACTGGGGGTTGTGTTTGTTCTGACCTTCACAGCCATTGAGAAAAGAGGGAACAGGAAAGGCTGCTCAGCTACGAAATCTCCTTGGACCCAAGACAACCAGAGACTGTAATGTATATTTCCTTTACTTCCTTTGAAACTTCCAGCTTATTACCTTAAAGGGATAACTCTTTGTGAACAATAAAACCTATTTTGAGTTATCTAGAGTGTTTTGGTCCTTGGGAGTTCCAGTTCTTTAAAGAAGACAAGAAGCAATCCCCTGGGGGAAAGATGTCACGTCTGTCTCTTTCACTAAGAGTTATAGCCACTAGGCGCGACGGCACACCAATCCTTGTTTCGACAACAAGCCAAAATTTACAATATTCAATTATCACAGGGATAAAAAGTGGGGTGAAATCTTCTGAACAGGCTTTGTTGTTGTTGTTGTTGATACATTCAGTCGCTTCCAACTCTTCGTGACCTCATGGGCCATCCCACGCCAGAGCTCCCTGTCAGCCATCACCACCCCCAGCTCCTTCAGAGTCAAGCCAGTCATGTCAAGGATACCATCCATCCATTTTGCCCTTGGTCGGCCCCTCTTCCTTTTTCCTTCCATTTGTCTTCTCCATGCTTTCTTGTCTTCTCATTATGTGGCCAAAGTACTTCATCTTCCCTCCAGTGAGCAGTCGGGCTTTATTTCCTGAAGTATGGACTGATTGGATCTTCTCGTGGTCCAAGGCACTCTCAGAACAGGAGGACAAGCAAGAAAACAAACACCACAGGGGGTTAACCCTTCCCAATGTTACCCAAAGCTTTAGATACGTGATTCTCAACCTGTGGGTCCCCAAGTGTTTTGGGCTACAACTCCAAAGATATCTTAAATGTCCCTTTTCCTGAAGTCTAAAAAAACTACGTGTCTTTAAAAAAGCATAGCGTTCTTTCTAATGTAAATATTTTTGTCAAGAATAAGAAAAGCATATTTTATTTTGTTTACAATATTATACATTGCTGTTATGTATGTGCCTACCAAATCCATATAAATCCAAATCCATATAAATCTTTGAGCATTATTTAGAATGCTGGAAAATTTTCCAATTTTGCTTTCACCAGAAATTCCATATCACTTCCTCTCCTTCCATCACACACACCCCTTCAATATCTTGGCATTTTGCCTCTAATCCACAGAGTGGGTGAAGCGAGGAGCAGCAACACAATGGCCACAGAAGTATAGGGTTGGAAGAGACCCCAAGGGCCATGTATATAAATCCCTGCAACTACAATCCCAAATTACAAAATCATCCCCCCCCCCCCCGAAACCTCACCAGTAATCAAATTTGGGTGTATTGGGTGTATCGGTATTTGTGCCAAATTTGGTCCAGTGAATGAAAATACATCCTACATATCAGATATTTACATTATGATTCATAACAGTAGCAAAATGATAGTTCTGAAGTAGCAACAAAAATAATTTTATTCTCCATCTTCATCGCTATGATACTTCACCTTGTTGATGGGAAGCTTCCCACCAGAGTGGAAATCATCTATCGGACAGATGGCAAGCTATTCAACCTCAGCAGACTGAAAGCCAAAACCAAGGTTACAACATCTGTTATAGAACTCCAGTATGCTGATGACAACGTCGTCTGTGCGCATTCAGAAAAAGATCTACAAGCCACTCTAAACACCTTTGCAGAAGCATACGAGAAGCTCAGCCTGTCATTGAACATTGAAAAAACCAACGTGCTGTTCCAGCAGACACCAGCCATCCCCTCTCCAATGCCAGTGATACAGGTTAATGTTGTAACATTAGAAAATGTTGATCATTTCCGCTACCTTGGCAGCCACCTCTCCACCAAAGTCAACATTGACACCGAAATACAACAACGCCTGAGCTCTGCGAGCGCAGCATTTTTCCGAATGAAGCAGAGAGTGTTTGAGGACCGGGACATCCATAGGGATACCAAGGTGCTTGTTTATAGAGCTATTGTCCTCCCAACCCTGCTATATGCCTGTGAAACGTGGACTGTCTACAGACGTCACGTGCAACTCCTGGAACGATTCCATCAGTGCTGCCTCCGGAAAATCCTGCAAATCTCTTGGGAAGACAGGCGGGCAAACGTCAGTGTGCTGGAAGAAGCAAGGACCACAAGCACTGAAGCAATGGCCCTCTGCCATCAACTCCGCTGGACCGGCCACGTTGTCCGGATACCTGACCACCGTCTCCCAAAGCAGTTGCTCTACTCCGAACTCAAGAACGGAAAACGGAATGTTGGAGGACAGTAAAAGAGATTGAAAGATGGGCTCAAAGCCAACCTTAAAAACTCTGGAATAGACACCAAGAACTGGGAAGCCCTGGCCCTTGAGCGCTCCAGCTGGGGGTCAGCTGTGACCAGCAGTGCTGCAGAATTTGAAGAGGCAAGAATGGAGGGTGAAAGGGAGAAGCGTGCCAAGAGGAAGGCGCGTCAAGCCAACCCCAATTGAGACCGCCTTCCACCTGGAAACCAATGCCTTCACTGTGGGAGAAGATGCAGAGCAAGAATAGGGCTCCACAGCCACATACGGACCCACAAGAACACTGGAAGACAATCATCCTCAGAAAGCGAGGGATCGCCTAAGTAAGTAAGTACCACAACATGAGGAACTGTTTTAAGAGGTCACAGCACCAGGAAGGTTGAGAAACACTGTTCTAGATGCTCTTGTAAATCAGAAGTAGCCCAGATTTTTTTTTAATGTGAGGATGTTCCAAGGAAAATGAAGAAAAAAAATTACTAGGACCTTGAACGGTAGGAATGTTTGCTTCTTTTAATTCAGAAATTTACTTTAATTACATTATGTAATAATATCACAGTCTATTTTACAAGTTTAAGGAGCAAGGGGTTTGAGGGATGACATCTGAACTTGTTACATATGGACTTAAAAGAAAGAAAAACGAAAACGGAGAGAAGAAAACGTGTTAACTTAAAAACAATGATATGTACCGCCCGCCAAGAATGGGGTACTAAGGGACAGAGACATACAAAGCATTTTGTTTCCTTTTTAAAAAAAAAAACTAAACATAATTTACAAATCTTGATCCTTCATGCCCATTGGCTGGCCCTGTTGGGGTCTCTAGCAGAGTCCTCTTCCCTCCCTTGCCCTTCCCCAGATTCGAGGGGATGGTGGACCACCTTATTTTGGCTCAATCTCACCCAGCCAGGAGGAAGAGAGACAGAGCGATGGGCAAAGTTCACAACTTGTATTCAGCTGTCGCCGGCTAAAGGAAGAGAGAGAGAGTCTTCCACTTGACACGGTTTGGGTGGGGAGGGGATTCGGCACCAGGAACCAGGGGTCTCTGTGTGTGGAGGGAGGGAGCGGGGGAACTAAGCCAGGCCCAAACCCACTCTGGTCTTCTCTCAAACGTAGAACAGTCTTACTCTGGAAGTGCTTACGAGGAGGTCGTCGTCGAAAAACTTGGTTTCTATGATTACGTTCCCGCTGAAGAAGAAGAGAAAAGGAAGAAAAGAGGTCAGGCAGAGACAAAAGGGAAGCCAGAGAAAGGTCTTTCTACTGCTAGATATGTGGCCAAACACCCTGTGAAGACCACGACCATCTAAGCTAGGCATTCTCAAACTGAAGCCCTCCAGTTGTTTGGCCCTCCAACTCCCAGAATTACTGAAAATTGAACAAGCCAGCTAGGGCTTCTGGGAGTTGGAGGCCCAAATAGCTGAAGGGTCGCAGTTTGAGGGTGCCTGACCTAAGCCGAGATTTAGGGTGAGATCGGCCCAAAGTCTCCAACGGGTAGATGGGGGTTCTCTAATGCACTACAAAGCTTCAGTGTCATCACTTATAATTAGTAGAAATAATGGAGGCCCCGGTGGCACAGTGGGTTAAACCCCTGTGCCGGCAGGACTGAAGACCGACAGGTCGCAGGTTCGAATCTGGGGAGAGGTGGATGAGCTCCCTCTATCAGCTCCAGCTCCTCATGCGGGGACATGAGAGAAACCTCCCACAAGGATGATAAAAACATCAAATCATCCGGGCGTCCCCTGGGCAACGTCCTTGCAGACGGCCAATTCTCTCACACCAGAAGCGACTTGTAGTTTCTCAAGTCGCTCCTGACACGACAAAAAAAAGTAGAAATAATAATAATAATAATGAGGAGCACAAGGAGGAAGCTGATGAAACCATGGACCATCTCCTCAGCTGTTGCAAGAAAATCGCACAGACGGACTACAAACAAAGACACCAAACAAAGACTACAAACAAAGACACCACCACAAATGATTCACCCTAAAATCATAACAGTAAATAGATAACAACACTCTAAAACAGGGGAATTCCAGATAAGAAACAATCAGGGCCAGCCAATCACCTTCCAATAAAGGATTCCCCCAGGCAGTAAGAAGCCAAACCTTGAAAACTGCTAGGCCATTAAATGCTAATCAAGGTGGCCAATTGCAACATTCACACCTACCTCAAATAGACAAGATTTCTTTCTCCCACCCTGGACATTCCACAGATATATAAACCCCATTTTCCTAGTTTCCAACAGATCTCAGAACCTCTGAGGATGCCTGCCATAGATGCAAGTGAAACATCAGGAGAGAATGCTTCTGGAGCATGGCCATAAAGCCCGGAAAACACATAATAACTAAATGAAAAACTGTTAAAATTAATAAAATAAAGAGCAAGAGGACACGGATTGAAGTGTGTATTCTGTACTAGGAATGGTACCCATGTGTACCATATGCTCTTGCTATTTGTGACCCAGGATGGCTAGGAATCTGGCTCAAAACAAAAACACGGCTTCTGTTTTATGCCAAGACAATTCTTCTTCTTCTAATGTGACCCAGGGAAGCCAAAACATTGGACACCCTTGATCTAAGCAAAGAGACTTAGGGGGAGATAAAAGGTTTCTAACAAACAGATTGGGGTCCTTAATGCCCCACAAAGCTACAGCCCCCTCCCTTAGGATGAGCAAAACTGTGACAATCTATGCAGAGACCTGCAAATGATATAGCTGACTTAGGGTGTTCAATGCATCATTTGATCTCTTGAGCCAGAGAACAGGCACCGTTGTGAAGGGGACAGCACCAAAAGTGGAGCCCCTTCCCCGCCCTGTCCTTTCCACCCTCTGCCATATTCCAGGTACCGTTGGCTGAGGTCTACACTCCCCGCAGATTTGGAAGCAGCAACTTACGTTAGAACATTAGCAGGCATCATCTGTGACTCAGGAGCCGCTTCTATCAAGGACTGCCAAGTGTTTGTGGAGTTAGGAATCACAAAGCCAAACTCAAAGAACCATTCTGCAAAAAAGAAGGAAGAATGAAAGGCAGTACAAATTGTACATATAGATTGCAGACATGGGAGTTTTTCAATTGTATTTGTCCTTTTGTTGTTGTTGTTGTTGCTGTGTCAGGAGTGACTTGAGAAACTGCAAGTTGCTTCTGGTGTGAGAGAATTGACTGTCTGCAAGGACATTGCCCAGGGGACGCCTGGATATTTTGATGTTTTACCATCCTTGTGGGAGGCTTCTCTCATGTCCCCGCATGAGGAGCTGGAGCTGACAGAGGAAGCTCATCCACACTCTCCCTGGATTCGAACCTGTGACCTGTCGGTCTTCAATCCTGCCAGCACAGGGCTTTAACCCACTGCACCACCGGGGGCTCCTATTTGTCCTGAGAATCATAGATATAGGGCAGGGCTAGAAATAAATTATGATGTAAAAGGAAAACACCCTGATCCTTACTTGCTCTGTAAACACCCATGAAAACAATGGTCTGGACAGCAAACAGTTGCCTAAACTATCATTGGTTTCAGATGCTTTAAGTAATTGAGCCGGTTTTATCACAGCAGGTTAATCACCAGCTGCAGCTGTAGTAAATCTTGCAAACTGAAAGGTTGACAGTTCGAAGCCGGGTCAGGGTGAGCTCCTGACCTTCAGCCCAGCTCCCCACCCACCTAGCAGATCAAAAACAACAATGTGAGCAGATTAATAGGAACCGCATTAAGTGTGGAGCTATTTTAGGCACAACATTTTGGAGGAATGTTTACGAACAAAGAAAGCTCTTCCGATTGTGTTGTGCTCACTGAATTTGTTTCTACATAATTTTATTTATTTATTTATTTATTAACTGTATTTATACCCCGCTTTTCTCACCCTGAAGGGGACTCAGAGCGGCTTACAGATTATGGAAAAATTCAATGCCTCATTATACATACAAATAATAAATATAACTTATCAAATTATAAAACCGTTAAAACATACAAATGCAAATGCATAAGGCTAGACAGCCAGTATTATTGCACTTTTCATTAATGTACTTTTTTTAATTTTAAAACTAATGTTGTAATCAATTTACTGTGTTTTATATGTATTACTGTAAGTATTATTTATGTAATGGCATCGATTTTTTTAAAAAAAAATATTTATGGTATTGTTAACAACTATTTGTAATACATTTATCTTTACTTTTTTTACATTGCTTTGGTTTCAATACATTTTTTCTTTCCACCCCTTAACCCTTCCCCCCGTTGACAAGTTGGTCCTTCTTCCTTTAATCAAGCCATCATTGCATTCTATCTAGTTTTTTTTCCTAATGATCGTCTTCTGGTTTAGCTTCTTGTATCCAATTTTTAAAGGGTGACCATATTTCTTTGATTTCCTTCTGCTTTTATGTCCGTAGTTTTTCATTTCTTATAATATCTATATTTTCCAATTGTACTTGTTCCCACACATATTCATACAATTTTCCCAGGGTCCATTTCTTTTTTTCTTTCCACCCCCTGGCAATCACAGCATGTGCTGCTCTAAACATCATCATTAATTTTTGTTCATGCGCTTTTATTTTACTGTCCCCGCAAATCCCTTTTAAGAGAATCTCCATATTTAAATCATTTTCTATTTTTGTATATAATTCAATTTTCATGAAGATTTGATTCCAAAACTTTTGTGTCTCCTTACATTGCCACCATAGATGTGAGTACCAGGCTTCTCTACTCCCACAGTGCCAACATTTCGGATTTAGACCCTGGATCATATGTAATGGCATGAAATTGTGCTCAGCTGCCCTGAGTCCCGTCCCCCCCCGCCCCAGGGGTTGAGAAGGGCGGGGTACAAATGCTTGAAATAAAAAGTAATAATAAATAATTCAGCAAGGAGATGGAGCTACAGCATTCCCTGTGGCTGGAACCAAGCACAGCCTCCAAAAGATGCAGAATGATGAGAAAATGCTGAACATCTACCTCTATCTGTTGTCTGTCTTGTCATTGTATAATCAGCATTGAATGTTTGCCGTATATGTGTTCTGTAATCCGCCCTGAGTCCCCTTTGGGGTGAGAAGGGCGGAATGTAAGTACTGTAAATAAATAAATAAAAAATACCAGCCTGAATATTCCTAAACTTTGACAAATTGCTCAGTTTTGGTCCTAACAGCCAGTGTAGCTCTGACAAGCACTTTCATTAATTCTTCTCAGAATATTGTACCTATTTAAATAAACCTCTAGGCTTGCTAGGTGTCACTGGTGAAACATCTGCATTCCATCACCACAGGTCAATTGAGGCGAAAACGATATTTCCAGTCTCAAAGAAAATAATCACTCTTTTATATACTGTAAGATCCCTTGAATTGGTGCAAGTAATAATCCTACATTAGGCTATGGATCCCTCTGAATGGCAAAACCACTTGGTTTCTCCGTTTACTGAGTGATCCCAAGCATTTATCAGAAGCTGAGGAAGGAACCTAGGACTATCTGCTTTCAAAACAGAACTGTGGCAACTCTGGTCACTGAACAGAAGAGGACTATCACATGTCTCTGGGCAATGGGTTCACATATATTTTAGTGCCTCATCCCCATCTTGGCAGACAAAATTAGGACCATGGCCATGCAAGAGATGATGGGCCATTTGCACATTTTGTTCCTGCCCCACTGGCACTTATATACACATCTGAAGCAAAATATGTGGTCTATAACTTGTTGAAGTTGCGGGCTCTTTCATCTCAAAGACATGTAATTGGAAGAGACTGAAGAAAAGAAGGACAGGCATATATTCTGGTCTACCAAGAACATTTTGAACTATTGCAGAGAACCATGAAATTCATTCCCTCTTCCACGCCATCTGACCACTGAACAGAACCTTACCTTCTAGACACTGTCCTTTGAAATACACTTTCTGTTCCAGTCGGAATTTCTCCATCTGCTCCGTTGATGAAAAATTTAGCTCCCGAGACACAGCCTTGCATTTTAAAATTTTCTTCGGGACACGAGCTACGAGAGAGAGGAGGAAATCAGATAATTATTTCAAGCAGAAAAAAAAATAAACCCTGCTCTTGTATAAAACAATGAGGCTGAAGAACAAGGAAAAACAGGCAAAGGCTGGGTTTCTACCCAAACAAGACAACCAATCTGTTGTGTCCTGGTCAGATTCTGAGTGTTCAGAAGATGAGGCTGGGGATGCTGGGAGAGATTCAGAGGGCCCAGAGAGAAATGTTTTGGACTCCTCCGGCAGCAATGTTTTGGTATCTCCTGGTAGCTCCCAAGAGAACAGTGAAGGCCGTTCTCATGGGAATCTACCAGAAGTGCAGTCTGAGGAAATTGGGGAAGACAAATGTTTGTCGAGCTCAGAGAGATTAGAGCTAAGACAACAGGACTTGCAATTAAGGACTTGCTTCTCTAAAGGCTCAGAGATAAGGAGAGCAGGTGCAAAAGAAATGATCTCATGGGTGAGATTTTTGGCTTTCAAAAGTGGTTCATGCTGATAAAATAATCGTGAGAGCAATGTTGTGTTCCAGTACAGGAAGACCTGTGAAATTCATGTAATCAAGTGTCAAGCTGTTTCCGTATTCTGATTTTGTGAGGCATAGTTTTGCCTACCTTGGATTTATGTACCTTGTCTTTGAATGGCAGTTTTGCTTGCCTTGGATTTATGTACCTGGTTCTTGCATATATTGCTGGAATTATCTTAAGAGACTTTCTCTGAAGGGATTTGTGGGATTTTTGTCATTTATGGACATAACCTGGTGAACTTTGATTCCTTTTTTATATTTGCTTGCTTTTCATATATTCAGCTTTTATTATACTCTTCTTTTAATAAACTCTTACACTGGATTAACTGCACAGTGTGTGGTTTGTGGTGAAAAGACACTTCAGGGCTCTAGTACAACACAATCCACTCTCTTGTGGCAGGCAAGACATTCTTTCAGGCTGCAGTGAAGACAACATGTGTGAGCTCAAAGGAAAGCAGTTTTGGTTCACATGAGTTCCAAGTATTTAAATATCTATGTAAGTGGGGCCTATGGGCCAGGAATCAATACAGATGTCTGGACTGTTTCTACTTTGGTTTTTAAACTACAACTGTATTTCATCTGGCAAAAGATACTATACTTTGCTTTGGTTCAGGAGGATGTCAGAATGCATTTCTATATCACAGGATTCTGAACACATGTCTTGGAAGAGGAAAAGGACGAGGGACCTTTCACTAAACTCCTGGATTTTGTTAGCATTACTTGCTGGATGATGACTTGCTATGTCACTTGCTACACTTCTCTCCACTTTCCTGACATTCTGTTGTTCTTTGGAGAAAAAACTCTCCAGATTGACCAGAATTTTATGTTTGAAGATTTCCTGTAAAAGGTAACTTTTGAAACTAGAAGCTATTGACTCAGTATATCAACAAAGTGGTTTCAACTCCTACTTAATTCATTAATTCTAAAATGCAACTTTGCTGCACTCTTGTTACCCAACAAAAGGAAGTAGTGACAGGTAATGATGGAGTTTGTGACTTGCTGCATTGGAGCTCTTGCAAGATGAAATGGGTCCTGAAATCCCTGGCCGCTGCTTACGCCTGTTCCTCTGGGACATCTCAGGAAAAACAGCTAGGCTTGGATATCTGGAACGCTTTTACACTACACAAATAAGGAGCATGACTCCATTTTAACTGCCATGGTTCTATTCCAGGGGTTCCAAGTCTTTAGTCCTCCAGGTATTTTGGACTTCAACTCCCAGAAATCCCAGGCAATTTTCCAATTTTTCGGAACTGTGGGAGCTGAAGTCCAAAACACCTGGAAGACCAAATGTTGGGAAGAACTGAGCTATCCTATGGACTCTTGGGATTTGCAGTATAGATAGTAGAATTTTGAATTATGTTCCAGATACCTCATAACTCACCAAAGTCCTAGGGTTCCATAGGATGCTACTGTTCCAATTAAAGTGGAATCAGGTTGTTTTATTTGTGTAGTAATGTGTCTGTCTTACCTACAATCTGTGTGCAGTCTAGCACTCACCCAGACCTTTGCAATTCACTGCAGCCTCACAGCTCCCTTGATTCAAAAGACAAGAGAACCCCAAAACTCTGAAACCTTGCTCTTTTGGACTACTGCATTCAGAAATCCACAACCAGCACAGCTGCTGTGTTTGAAGGAGTTGCACTTCCCCTCAAAGTAATTTTATGACCTCTAGAAAACCCTTTCGAAGGGTTTCCTCAGCTTCATGGAATGCATTGGCAAATAAGAAAAAGCCTGAAGAACCTAAGGCATGGCATCTCAAAATCTGGGAAACTTCATATGTGTTGTGACTCAGATGGGGTCTCAGAGTGACTCTGACGAGGATGATGGGATTCAAGTTCACAATCATGTTGAAAATGTTCCTGTTGTAGACAATGAGGAACAGGGTGTACAAGTTCAGTTTCCCACAGCAGGGAATGATGTTTTTGATACTGAAACAAGCCAGCTGGAATGTGTCCAGAGGAGGCAACTAAAATGATCAAGGGTCTGGAGAACAAGCCCTATGAGGAGCGGCTTAGGGGACTGGGCATGTTTAGCCTGAAGAAGAGAAGGCTGAGAGGAGATATGATATCCATGTATAAATATGTGAGAGGAAGCCACAGGGAGGAGGGAGCAAGCTTGTTTTCTGCTTCCTTGGAGACTAGGACGCGGAACAATGGCTTCAAACTACAAGAGAGGAGATTCCATCTGAACATTAGGAAGAACTTCCTGACTGTGAGAGTCGTTCAGCAGTGGAACTCTCTGCCCCGGAGTGTGGTGGAGGCTCCTTCTTTGGAAGCTTTTAAGCAGAGGCTGGATGGCCATTTGTCAGGGGTGATTTGAATGCAATATTCCTGCTTCTTGGCAGGGGGTTGGACTGGATGGCCCATGAGGTCTCTTCCAACTCTTTGATTCTATGATTCTATGATTCTAGGTGCAAATTGACTCAGAAAAGGAGGACAGTTCTCAGTCTGATAGTAGGCAGGAAGGCAATCAGGCTGACACTAACGAGCAACCTGACCTTGATGAAATGGGAATCTTAGATTGGGCTGACCGTTTGGAATTCAAAGTTCGAAGGAGTGTGAGAATAGCCAACAAGAAGGAGATCAGAGGCCAAAGAAATGCTTTAATGTATTGCAAAGGGTATTAAGCAGTGTGTTTGAAAACAAACCTTTGTCAGGGCAACTTCTTGCTCAACCGAGCAGCTTGTGCTCGTTTGCCTAGATTATTTTACAGTTCTTATGTCCATGGTCTTGGGATTTTGTCATGTTCTCACGTGACTTTGTTTCGTTGGTGCCTCTTGGAATCCTGCTTTATAGTGCTATGTTTTATTGATCTTTGGAACATCACTTGCTTTTTAAACTTTTCATATTTTATTTTTTAATAAACTACAAAGACTGTGTGCAGTTCTGGTGATTTCAGCTCTATTTTGAGGTGCAATAATATGCTCAACACTTTCCATATTGTGTAAATGTTGAAAATAGAGGTGCCAATTCCTAAGATAAATCCCCATCTTTCGATGTTGGGGTGCAGTTCCCACATTGTGGAACTCTCTGCCCCGGAGTGTGGTGGAGGCTCCTTCTTTGGAAGCTTTTAAACAGGCTGGATGGCCATCTGTCAAGGGTGATTTGAATGCAAAATTCCTGCTTCTTGGCAGGGGGTTGGATTGGATGGCCCGTGAGGTCTCTTCCAACTCTTTGATTCTATGATTTGGAAGGGAATGCAATTTCCATCAATACCATCCATTCTGAGATGGCACAGGCAATAGAGAAAATGCTGGAAGCTTAAATTTACATGCTTAAATTCAAATGCTTAAATTCACTCAAAACTACTTAAATTGAATTAAACTGACTTAAATTCAGCTGCTGGTCCCAGCTTGTGCAAACCCGCTGAATAAATTACAGACTAGGTAAATCAACACTTATGCAAATCCCATTGATTCAATTTGTCTACTCTAGTTGGGACCAGCCATTTGGATTTAAGCCAGAGTATTTAAGTCTCATGGCCCCAAACAAACTTAAGTTGGAGTCAATCAGATCCACATTATATTTATTCCCTGTTTAATGTGTGTGTTTTTTCATGATGGGATCCCAGTGGGCATTACATCAGCCAGGACTCTTGACAACAGAAACGGAGACTGAATTATCGTCATTGCTGGAGCTATTCCACAGGGTCTTATGGTATTTTTAGCTTTTTAGCCGGGGCATAATTCGTAAGGCACCCAACTCAACGGTATTAAGCAGGTTAGCACAGTGATTTCCTGCAAAAAGCATTGTACATTAAAAAAAAAAAGACTAAGGGATCTAGGAAGCTAAAGTGGATGGGGAATTGGGGGGGGGGGGAGGCAAAAGCCAGATTAATGGCCTGTCACTGCATTG